>NC_134354.1:753588500-753888500 GCF_048569485.1 Anomaloglossus baeobatrachus
GGTCCTTGATCTGACACCACTCCAGCAGCGTGATCTGCACCACCTCTGGATCAACTTATCCCAGGCTATATGTCTTACCGTATTTCAGCAGGGGCTCTGCGGTGCTGCCACACACGCTGCAACATGTGCAGATTCCAATTCCTGCGTGTCGGAACATCGCATTTCGGCGTTTAACTGCCAGACCCTAAGACTTCCGGAGTGATGAAAGTTGTTGAGCTGCTGTGTGCGCACGATGGAAGTGAGCACATAGCGAGCGTGCCCGCTGCACAAGGCCATGTAGGCCGTGATGGTGTTTTAAAAATTGCTGGAGAATTCGGATCAACACGTGAGCCATAAAAGGCACGTGTGTCACATTGCCCTGAGGATGCCCGCAGCCAGGTTTGCATCATTGCCGCACACGGCTGTTAAGTCACCAACGGAGTCCGCTCCGTCAATTTGTACTCCGGTCGCCAGGTGACAACGTGTTCCTTTCATGAATAGTGCTGATGATGGGAGAGTAGTCGATGCCAGCGGCGCAGGTGGACGCAGGTTATGCTCACCCACTGGGCTGCATTACCTTGACAGATGCAGAATCTCTGGCTGAATGTAGCTGGTGGGTATCTCACAGATGAAATACCATCATTCAGCTACAACCAATGGAAGACACCACACCCTTTTTTATGCCCATCCTGTCTGCAGACCACTGCCAGACATAGCTATGAACCTCTGGGTTAATTTTACCCCCAGTTCAGTTTTATGATTTTGTGTGCTTGTTACCTGACTACTTTTCCTGCTTGCTGTTTATGTACCTTGTTGGCCGATACGCTTTCACCTCTGCTTGTTTTCTGATTAAGTCCTGGCCGTCCCATTCTGTTCCTGTTCCTCAATTAATGTTTTGACCCTGCCTGACTACTATTCTCTGTAATAGCGGTGTGACTCACATTTCCCATACATTTCAAAGTAAAACTTTGACCGCCTGATGGCATTGAGCTCTGCTGCCAGCATAGTAAGGAGGTGTGTGGTAGTCCTTGTGCGCAGTTGCAAGGAAGGGTGGCCTGACCACACAGGGTTTGCGCAAAGGTAGAGGACCCCACACGAGGTTGAAGAGGCAGAAGCAGTGTATTAACTTCTACATACAGAACAAGGATTGAAACAACTCGTGGGGACGGCAAGACTTGTACAGCAGACCCTTCTCCATCTCTCACCATAGTTTGCCAGTGCCCAGTCAGTGACATGTAATGACCCCTGTCTATGCTTACTGGTCCAAGTATCTGTGTTGAAATGCACCCTGTCGCACACAGATTTTCTCAAGGAAGTGGTGATGTTGTGTGCGACATGCCGGTGTAGCGCGGGCATGCTTTTCTTGGAGAAGCAGTGGTGATTGGGCATCTGGTACTGGGGCACAGCGACAGACATAAGGTCTGTAAAATCCTGTGTGTCCACTACGCGTAAAGGCAGCATTTCGGTAGCCAACAGCTTACAGAGGGATAGAGTCAACCACTTAGCTTTGTCATGGGTCGCAGTAAGTGGCCTTTTATTTGACCACATCTGAGGGACAGAGATCTGGCTGCTGTCTGTAGACGGTGTTGAGTAGGGTGTCCCTGGAAAAATGCAGGTTTGTGAGAAAAGTGCAGGCGGAGACATGATGTTGGCTTCATCTTGCCTTCAGATCTGTTCATCTTGTATCATTTTTAAAAAACACAGCAAGCAAGGGTTACTCCAAGCGGAGTCTCCCTTTTTTTCCAAAAATTGGGCCCCCACACAGACACCCTTATCAGTGGCAGCACTTGTGCCCTAGTTGCAAACAGGATGTTTTGATTTGCATCAAGCACATTCCAAATCCACAAGCATTTACTCTCCCCAGGATGACACAGGGGTAGTAAATTCCTTCTGGATCCATGACTTGTTCATTTTGATGAACGTCAGTCTGTCCACATTGTCACTGGACAGACGCGTGCGCTTATCTGTCAGCACACACCCAGCAGCACTGAAGACACGTTCAGAGACAACGCTGGCAGCTGGACACGACAAAATCTTCGAGGCGTAACTGGAGAGCTCTTGACATTTTTCTAGATTTGAAGCACAAAAGGAGCAAGGCTCCATTTGCAAAGTCATTGCATCGATGTTCATTTGGAGATACTCCTGTATCATCCTCTCCATCCGTTGACTATGTGTCAGACTTGTTGTCTCTGGTGGCCTTGCAAAGGAGGGTCTAAAAAATTATGAAAAGATTCCATAAAATTGCTGTTACCAGCACCAGATACGGTCCTACTGGTACGGGTAGACTGTTGAAGATGACGAGGCCGTCCCATGTTTGTCAAGTTACAACTGGGAGAATCACTCCCCTTCACCTGCACGGTTGTTTGGTGGAAAAGCCGAGCTAAGATCGAGTAACAGCTTCTGCTGATACTCCTGCATACGTGCGTCCCTTTCTATGGGTGGAATTATGTCACAAAATTTGGACTTGTCCCGGGGATCTAATAGTGTGGCAAGCCAGTAGTCATCATCACTTCTAATTTTGACAATACGAGGGTCATGTTGGAGGTAGTGCAACAAGAAGGCACTCATGTGTCTTGCGCAGCCATGCGCACCAAGTCCACGCTGTGTTTGTGGCATAGAGGTGCTAACCGTTCTTTCTTCCTCTGTCATCTCCCCCCAACCTCTTTCAACTGAAATTTGACCAAGGTCCCCCTCATCTGCTGAGTCTTCCATGTCCATGGACAGTTCGTCCTCCATATCTTCATGTCCTCCTGCACCTTCCTCAACATCTCACCTGCTACCATGCGCCCTTGTTGATCCCTGTCCCCCATGGTCCCATGCCTGCCGCGTTGGTGATGATGAACGTCTGGACCTTGGTGATGTTGTTGTGTCTTGCGCATATGAATCCTCCTGTAGTTCCTCCCCTTCCTGTTGTCCCACCCCCTGACTACGAATAGTGTTTAGCGTGTGCTCCAGCATGTAAATGACTGTAATCGTCATGCTGATAATGGCATTGTCAGCGCTAAACATATTCGTCGCCATGTCGAAACTGTGCAGAAGGGTGCATAGGTCCTTGACTCTGAGATCACTCCATCAGGGTGATCTGCCCCACTTCTGCATCTCGTTGGCCCAGGCTATACATCATGACGTATTGCACCAGGGCTCGCCGGTGCTGCCACAGTCGCTGTAACATGTGGAGAGTTGAATTCCAGCGTGTCGCCACATCGCATTTCAGGCGATGAACCGGCAGGCCGAAAGACTTCTGGAGCGATGCAAGTCGCTCAGGTGCGGCGGTTGAACGGCGGAAGTGAGCACTGCAGACAGTTTCCGTGCCCTGGTCAGAAGGCCATCTAGGCCGGGATAGTGTGTTAAAAATTGCTGGCACAACAAGGTTAAACACGTGAGCCATACAAGGCACGTGTGTCACCTTGCCCAGGCGAAGGGCCGCACCCAGGTTTGCAGCATTGTCGCACACGGCCTTACCAGGCTGCAGGTTGAGTGGAGACAACCATTTATCAAAATCAGTCTCCAGAGCTGCCCACAACTCAGTCGCTGTGTGACTCCTATTTCAAAGACATGTCAAGCTAAAGACCGCCTGATGCCGTTGCGCTCTGCTACCAGCATAGTAATGAGGGGTGCGTGATTCCTTCTGCGCAGTGAGAACGCTGGTGGCCTGACCAGGCAGGCTTGGGGCGGAGGTGGAGGACCCAGATGAGGTGGAGGATGCAGAAGCAGTGGCGGAACTTGGACAGACAGAGGATTGACACACAAGTCGTGGGGACGGCAAGACTTGTGCAGCAGACCCTTCACCATCTATCACCATAGTTACCCAGTGGCCAGTCAGCGACATGTAACGTCCCTGTCCATGCTTACTGGTCCAAGTATCGGTGGTGAAATGCACCCGTTCACACACAGAGTTTCTCAAGGAAGCGGTGATGTTGTGTGCGACATGCTGGTGAGCGCGGGCACACCTTTCTTAGAGAAGTAGTGGCGACTAGGCATCTGGTACTGGGGCACAGCGACAGACATAAGGTCTCTAAAATCCTGTGTGTCCACTAGGCGGAAAGGCAGCATTTCTGTAGTCAACAGCTTACAGAGGGATAGAGTCAACCTCTTCGCTTTGTCATGGGTCGCAGGAAGTGGCCTTTTATTTGACCACATCTGAGGGACAGAGATCTGGCTGCTGTGTGTAGACGGTGTTGAGTCGGGTGTCCCTGGAAAAATGCAGCTTTGTGAGGAAAGTGCAGGCGGAGACATGATGTTGCCTTCATCCAAAGTTGGTGCTATCGATGTCTGAGAGAGCTGTACACACTCACTTGTTTCCCCTTCCAAACCAACTGACGACCTACCAAGCAAACTGCCTGTTGCGGTTACAGTGGTGGAAGTTGTGGGTGGAAAAACAGGTGTGACAGCTGTCCCCACAGTCCTAGAAGATGACGAGCGCGCGGATGCACTGGAAGGGGCAGGCGGTGGATGGTTCGCTCCGCTAGGCCGCATTGCAGCACGGTGAGCTTCCCATCGGGCCATATGATATTTATTCATGTGACGATTCATGGAAGAAGTTGTCAAACTGCTGAGGTTTTGACCTCTACTAAGAGAACCATGACAAATTTTACAGATCACATAATTTGGGCGATCTTTTTCTATGTCAAAAAAGGACCTGGCTAGGCAAGGCTTAGAGGCCATGCGACCTGTTGATCCACCCCGAATAATGCTCAGAGGCAGAGTGGTGGCTGAGGATGCAGTTGTAGACGTGCTACCAGTGCTCCGACTGTGTCCAGGAAGGCGCCAGGTTACTTCGACGTCGGTTGCATCCTCCTCCACCGCCTCTGTTGACCTCCTCGAGTGTCTGACTGTGGGTTGACAGTAGGTGTGATCTAGAACTTAATCATCAATTGTTGTGTTTGCACTCCCCTACCCCTCAGACCGAGTTTCTTCTTGCCCTGACCGAATATTTAAGTTGTCATCCCAATCGGGTATCTGCGTCTCATCTTCATCAGTATGTTCCTCATTGCCTATAACCACAGTTGTTGGAAAGGCAGCATTTTGGTAGCCAACAGTTTGCATATGATGAAAGTCAACCTCCAAGCCATTTCATGCCCTTCTAAAAGCATGTAAAACACAGCGAGGGGACTCCAACCACAGTCTCCCTCGTTGCCACTAACTGGGCCACACACACCCCACTTGACTGGCATCGGTTGAGCCCCCTTTTGAAAAAGAAAAAGATGCTTTGCATGAAGCACTCTCAAAAATACGCGTGCCTTTCCCGTCCCCTGGCTGACCCAGGGGAAGAAAAGTCCTCTGAGAGCCATGACTTGTTCATCTTGGTTCTTTTAGAGACACAGCGAGGGGACTCCAACCACAGTCTCCCTCGTTGCCACTAACTGGGCCACACACACCCCACTTGACTGGCATCGGTTGAGCCCCCTTTTGAAAAAGAAAAAGATGCTTTGCATGAAGCACTCTCAAAAATACGCGTGCCTTTCCCGTCCCCTGGCTGACCCAGGGGAAGAAAAGTCCTCTGAGAGCCATGACTTGTTCATCTTGGTTCTTTTAGAGACACAGCGAGGGGACTCCAACCACAGTCTCCCTCGTTGACACTAACTGGGCCACACACACCCCACTTGACTGGCATCGGTTGACCCCCCCTTTTGACAAAGAAAAAGATGCTTTGCATGAAGCACTCTCAAAAATACGCGTGCCTTTCCCGTCCCCTGGCTGACCCAGGGGAAGAAAAGTCCTCTGAGAGCCATGACTTGTTCATCTTGGTTCTTTTAGAGACACAGCGAGGGGACTCCAACCACAGTCTCCCTCGTTGCCACTAACTGGGCCACACACACCCCACTTGACTGGCATCGGTTGACCCCCCCTTTTGACAAAGAAAAAGATGCTTTGCATGAAGCACTCTCAAAAATACGCGTGCCTTTCCCGTCCCCTGGCTGACCCAGGGGAAGAAAAGTCCTCTGAGAGCCATGACTTGTTCATCTTGGTTCTTTTAGAGACACAGCGAGGGGACTCCAACCACAGTCTCCCTCGTTGCCACTAACTGGGCCACACACACCCCACTTGACTGGCATCGGTTGACCCCCCCTTTTGACAAAGAAAAAGATGCTTTGCATGAAGCACTCTCAAAAATACGCGTGCCTTTCCCGTCCCCTGGCTGACCCAGGGGAAGAAAAGTCCTCTGAGAGCCATGACTTGTTCATCTTGGTTCTTTTAGAGACACAGCGAGGGGACTCCAACCACAGTCTCCCTCGTTGCCACTAACTGGGCCACACACACCCCACTTGACTGGCATCGGTTGAGCCCCCTTTTGAAAAAGAAAAAGATGCTTTGCATGAAGCACTCTCAAAAATACGCGTGCCTTTCCCGTCCCCTGGCTGACCCAGGGGAAGAAAAGTCCTCTGAGAGCCATGACTTGTTCATCTTGGTTCTTTTAGAGACACAGCGAGGGGACTCCAACCACAGTCTCCCTCGTTGCCACTAACTGGGCCACACACACCCCACTTGACTGGCATCGGTTGACCCCCCCTTTTGACAAAGAAAAAGATGCTTTGCATGAAGCACTCTCAAAAATACGCGTGCCTTTCCCGTCCCCTGGCTGACCCAGGGGAAGAAAAGTCCTCTGAGAGCCATGACTTGTTCATCTTGGTTCTTTTAGAGACACAGCGAGGGGACTCCAACCACAGTCTCCCTCGTTGCCACTAACTGGGCCACACACACCCCACTTGACTGGCATCGGTTGACCCCCCCTTTTGACAAAGAAAAAGATGCTTTTCATGAAGCACTCTCAAAAATACGCGTGCCTTTCCCGTCCCCTGGCTGACCCAGGGGAAGAAAAGTCCTCTGAGAGCCATGACTTGTTCATCTTGGTTCTTTTAGAGACACAGCGAGGGGACTCCAACCACAGTCTCCCTCGTTGCCACTAACTGGGCCACACACACCCCACTTGACTGGCATCGGTTGAGCCCCCTTTTGAAAAAGAAAAAGATGCTTTGCATGAAGCACTCTCAAAAATACGCGTGCCTTTCCCGTCCCCTGGCTGACCCAGGGGAAGAAAAGTCCTCTGAGAGCCATGACTTGTTCATCTTGGTTCTTTTAGAGACACAGCGAGGGGACTCCAACCACAGTCTCCCTCGTTGCCACTAACTGGGCCACACACACCCCACTTGACTGGCATCGGTTGAGCCCCCTTTTGAAAAAGAAAAAGATGCTTTGCATGAAGCACTCTCAAAAATACGCGTGCCTTTCCCGTCCCCTGGCTGACCCAGGGGAAGAAAAGTCCTCTGAGAGCCATGACTTGTTCATCTTGGTTCTTTTAGAGACACAGCGAGGGGACTCCAACCACAGTCTCCCTCGTTGCCACTAACTGGGCCACACACACCCCACTTGACTGGCATCGGTTGAGCCCCCCTTTTGACAAAGAAAAAGATGCTTTGCATGAAGCACTCTCAAAAATACGCGTGCCTTTCGCCTCCCCTGGCTGACCCAGGGGAAGAAAAGTCCTCTGAGAGCCAGGTCCACATTGTCAGTGGACAGACACGTGTGCTTATCTGCCAGCAGACCCCCAGCAGCACTGAAGACAGGTTCCGAGAGAACGCTGGCTGCAGGACACGACAAGATCCTCAAGGCGTACGTGGCGAGCTCAGGCAATTTATCCAGATTGGAAGCCTAAAATGAGCAGGGCTCAAGTTGCACAATAATGGAATCGATGTTTCTTTGCATATACTCATATATCTGTGTGTCTCCCTCTTTTTCCTTGTCCAGCTGTTTTGTTTTCACATGAGTATATGTCCTTGTCACTTTCCCATGTGTTTGTGTTATGTTGTGAGTTGTTTGTCACCTTTTGGACACCTTTCAGGGTGTTTTCTAGGTGTTTTACTGTGTTTGTGATTGCCTGCCATTGTTTCCTATGGGCTCGAGTTCGGTTCGTCGAACGTTCGACGAGCCGAACTCGAGCCAGACCCCCCGTTCGGCGAACCGCCTCGAGCCGAACCGGGACCGGTTCGCTCATCTCTACTCAGCAGTGAGGGACACTCACTTCAGGAGACTCTCCCATCTCTTCCCGGATTTCAGCTCCATGAAGGAGGAAGAGGAAATATATATCCTGCTGGGGGAAGAAGAGAGCGCAGTGGAGATAGCAGCGCAGTATGTGAGCGAATGTCATAGACTCCGAGAAAGAGAACTATGATAAGCCATGGACTTCCATAGCCCCCACCCTAGAAGTGCCCCCACAGTCCCCACCCTGGATGTGCCCCATCCATCCTTCCTACAGTCCCCACCCACCATCCCCACAGCCCCAGTCCCTAATGTACACTTGCTTTGGCAAAACTAATTTGTATTTGGTCCTGCCAATAAAGCTTATTTGATTTGATTTGATTTGATTTGATTTGATAGATAGATAGATAGATAGATCGATAGAGGGATAGATAGATAGATAGATAGATAGATAGATAGAGGGATAGATAGATAGATAGATAGATAGATAGATAGAGGGATAGATAGATAGAGGGATAGAGGGATAGATAGATAGATAGATAGATAGAGGGATAGATAGATAGAGGGATAGATAGATAGAGGGATAGATAGATGGATGATAGATAGATAGATAGATAGAGGGATAGATAGAGGGATGATAGATAGAGGGATAGATAGATAGATAGATAGAGGGATGATAGATAGAGGGATAGATAGATAGAGGGATGATAGATAGAGGGATAGATAGATAGATAGAGGGATAGATAGAGGGATAGATAGATAGAGGGATAGATAGATAGATAGATAGATAGATAGATAGAGGGATAGATAGAGGGATGATAGATAGAGGGATAGATAGATAGATAGAGGGATAGATAGAGGGATAGATAGATAGAGGGATATATAGATAGATAGATAGAGGGATAGATAGATGGATGATAGATAGATAGATCGATAGATGGATGATAGATAGATAGATATATAGATAGATAGATGGATAGATAGATAGATAGAGGGATAGATAGATAGATAGATAGATAGATAGATAAATAGAGGGATAGATAGATAGATAGATAGATAGAGGGATAGATAGATAGATAGATAGATAGATAGATAGATAGAGGGATAGATAGATGGATGATAGATAGATAGATCGATAGATGGATGATAGATAGATAGATATATAGATAGATAGATGGATAGATAGATTGATATATAGATAGATAGATGGATAGATAGATAGAGGGATAGATAGATAGATAGATAGATAGATAGAGGGATAGATAGATAGATAGATATATAGATAGATAGATAGAGGGATAGATAGAGGGATGATAGATAGAGGGATAGATAGATAGATAGATAGAGGGATAGATAGATAGAGGGATATATAGATAGATAGATAGAGGGATAGATAGATGGATGATAGATAGATAGATAGATATATAGATAGATAGATGGATAGACAGATAGATAGATAGAGAGATAGATAGATAGGATTATTTTTCAATTTGGGGCATTTCTGTTGGTATGGTAGTGTGCCATGAATGCAGTGGTGCAGGACAGTGGATGACTGCAGGATGCTGTGGACACGGTGATTTTCCTGGAGTCCAGAATGGCCGGAGCACTGACCCCCCCTCCCCCCGGGCATGTGTGGAGGCCAGCATGACACTGATTGGAGTGGAGGTCATGATGTCACGGGTAGGGGAGGGGGAGTAAGTCAGGGTATAGTAAAAAGGTGAAGCTGGGGGAGGAGCGGCACTTTTCCCGCTCTGGGACACCAGTGAGAGTCCCACCCGCCCTCCCTAAAGACTTTGAGTTCGCAATGGGCTGCAAGTTTTGTGGGAGGCGATATGGAAGTTTATCGGGTCGTAGTGGCCTGGTGGCAGGTTTTTGGTGGGTCCTTGAAGTTGGTTCTAAATTGGTTCGGGGAACCCATCCGGGTATGGATCCCCTCATTGGCAGAATGGTTGGTCACCTGGTGATTTTTGGGGGATCCCGACGGGGTATGTCGGGGCCCCCGTGGGTGTTTTTGGTGGTTAATGAAGGAATAACCCTTACACTTTGGTGCTCCTGAGCCAGTGTGGGTAACGGCTGGGAGCAATTTGGTTATATGGCTTGGTTATGGGAATCACCAGGGTTTTAGCTTCAAGGACCTTACCACAATGCAAAATTTTACATGTTATGTATTTGTTTAATAAATGGCTGCTATGGCCAAAATTATCCAAAGATAAATTGGTGTCTGAGTGGTTATTAGCAGATAAGGGGGAATTGGAAAAGGGGTGTGTGTGCCTAATTTTGGCCGGAATCTACAATTCCAGGGTCATGTCATTTTTATATCTCATTGCATTAATGCTAACAACTAACACCTTTGCCCTAGAGCTAATAGCTGATCGCAGCCCAAATTTCCCAGCAGCAAGACCCCCGGCAAGTCTTAGGAAGAAGCCAGATGATTTTTTTGGTTGGTTCCTTTAAACTGTCAGTCAAATGTAGATACTGTATTTATAACAGCAGATTTTCAACACTCCAGATATGAAATACTGAAGCCCAGTACTGAGAGCAATGGTTACATATGATAGATAGATAGATAGATAGATAGATAGATAGAGGGATAGAGGGATAGATAGATAGATAGATAGATAGATACAGGGATAGATAGATAGATAGATAGATAGATAGATAGATAGATAGATAGATAGATAGATAGATAGATAGATAGATAGATAGAGGGATAGATAGATAGATAGGGATAGATACTGCTGGTGTCACCAACTGAGAAATGTCTCCAAGACAACCTACAAATTTTGGAGAAATTCAGCTCCACATGGGCACTACCGATCAATCTAAAGAAAACCAACATCATGGTGTTCCAGAAGAGAAAAAGAAGATTTGACCAGCATCCTTCATTTGTCGTAAACAGCTGCACTCTAACAGGAACCGACAAATACACCTACTTGGGCCTGGAAATTCACCAGTCAGGGAGCTTCAAACAAGCCATAGAGACCCTGAAAAACAAGGCCTGCAAAACCTTTTATGCCATCCGAAGGAAATTGTATCATCTGAAGCCACCAGTGAGGGTCTGGCTAAAAATCTTCGATTCCATCATTGCCCCAATCCTCCTGTACGGCAGCGAAGTCTGGGGCCCTCACATTTACCCAGATTGGTCAAGGTGGGATTCCAGCCCAACAGAAATATTCCACCTGGAATTCTGTAAGCCCCTTCTCCAGGTCCATCGAAGCACCTCCAACAGTGCCTGTCGAGCTGAGCTGGGCAGATTCCCTCTACACCTAGCAGCTCTGAAGAGGTCACTATCATTTCAGGCTCACCTACAGAGCAGCAATCCAAGCTCCCATCACCACAAAGCTCTGATATATATACGTGGGCCAGATGAACCAGGACCCCTGGCACAGCTCTCCCAAACCCAACTGGACAAAACAACCAATCACACCAGCCTGACAAGAACCAGAATCAGGAAGATGGTAGACGAGGGCCAGGAGAGGTATGTTAGTGACTGGAGGACCGACATCAACACCTCACAGAAACTGACCACGTACCAGAGACTACAGAGAGACTACAGACTGGCCCCATATCTGGAAAAACTCCCGGACCCCAGAGACCGCAGGACCCTGAGCCGATATAGACTCAGTGCCCACAGTCTAGCCATCGAATCCGGCCGACACAAGCAGAGCTACAAGCCCAGGGAGGACAGACTGTGCCAACACTGTGACCTGGAGGCCCTGGAGGATGAAACCCACTTCCTGCTACACTGCACCAAGTACTCAGCAGTGAGGGACACTCACTTCAGGAGACTCTCCCATCTCTTCCCGGATTTCAGCTCCATGAAGGAGGAAGAGAAAATATATATCCTGCTGGGGGAAGAAGAGAGCGCAGTGGAGATAGCAGCGCGGTATGTGAGCGAATGTCATAGACTTCGAGAAAGAGAACTATGATAAGTCATGGACTTCCATAGCCCCCCATCCCAGATGTGGCCCCCCAGACCCCACCCTGGATATGCCCCATCCACCGTTACCACAGTCCCCACCCTGGATATGCCCCATCATAAGCCATGGACTTCCATAGCCCCATCCTAGAAGAGCCCCCACAGTCCCCACCCTGGATGTGCCCCATCCATCCTTCTACAGTCCCCACCCACCATCCCCACAGCCCCAGTCCCTAATGTACACTTGCTTTGGCAAAACTAATTTGTATTTGGTCCTGCCAATAAAGCTTATTTGATTTGATTTGATTTGATAGATAGATAGATAGAGGGATAGATAGATAGATAGATAGAGGGATAGATAGATAGATAGATAGATAGAGGGATAGATAGGTAGATAGATAGATAGATAGAGGGATAGATAGATAGATAGATAGAGGGATAGATAGATAGATAGATAGATAGATAGATAGATAGATAGATAGATAGATAGATAGATAGATAGATAGATAGATAGATAGATAGATAGATAGATAGATAGAGGGATAGATAGATAGATAGATAGAGGGATAGATAGATAGATAAATAGGTAGATAGATAGATAGATAGATAGATAGATAGATAGAGGGATAGATAGATAGATAGATAGAGGGATAGATAGGTAGATAGATAGATAGATAGAGGGATAGATAGGTAGATAGATAGATAGATAGATGGATGGATAGAGGGATAGATAGATAGATAGATAGATAGATAGATAGATAGATGGATGGATGGATAGAGGGATAGATAGAGAGATAGATAGATAGATAGATAGATAGATATGGGATGGATAGATGGATAGATAGAGGGATAGATAGATAGATGGATACATAGAGGAATAGATAGTATTTCTTTATACATATATTGTACTACTTTTCTTGTATTGATCCTTAGAATTCGTTTTTTATACTCCAGAGCTGAATTTACAATTCTTCCAATTTTTTTTACAAAAGGTCAATGAACTTTTTGATAAACGGACCTCCAAAAGTATTTCTACCAGTAAAGGATAAGTAATGTAATATATGTACACAGTGACTGCACCAGCAGAATAGTGAGTGCAGCTCTGGAGTATAATACAGGAGGTAACTCAGGATCAGTAATGTAATGTATGTACACAGTGAGTGCACCAACAGAACAATGAATGCAGCTCTGGAGTATAATACAGAATGTAACTCAGGATCAGTACAGGATAAGTAATGTAATGTATGTACACAGTGACTGCAGCAGTAGAATAGTGAGCACAGCTCTGGAGTATAATACAAGATGTAAGGAAGGATCAGGATGTATCCTGGTGGCATATCTCTAACTCAAGGGTTGAAGTAGACAGAACAGCTCAGAATGTTACAGAATCTAAAATTAGACCATACAGCTTTAAGATCCTCTCTTTGTGGCGATACAGAAATTTGTCTGTAGCATTGAGTCAGGGAGATAATTCACTACACTGACAATTGTTTTAGTTATTTCAATTGTTTTATATTCCCTGACATCTCAATTTGCCTAGAAGTTCAGCACATTACACCCACCAGATAAGAGTGATAAGGAGAAGTGTGGAAACGATCAGGTCCTCAGGACAACGCCAGATGCATGGTAGCTACAGCCGTGATTTATTAGCGCCAATTGTATTATTAAATATTTTAATGATAAATGGATGGATGGATAGAGGGATAGATAGATAGATAGATAGAGGGATAGATAGATAGATAGATAGAGGGATAGATAGATAGAGGGATAGATAGATAGATAAATAGATAGATAGATAGATAGATAGATAGAGGGATAGATAGATAGATAGATAGAGAGAGGGATAGATAGATAGATAGATAGATAGTAGGATTTTTGTGTACTCACCGTAAAATCTCTTTCTCTGAGTCTTCATTGGGGGACACAGGACCATGGGTTATGCTGCTGTCACTAGGAGGCTGACACTAAGTAAACATAAAAAGTTAGCTCCTCCCTAGCAGTATACACCCCGAGCTGGAGGCGGGCTCAGATCAGTTTGGTGCACAAGCAGTAGGAGGAGTACCAGAATCACCATACATAAAACAAGTTGTAACTAAAACAATGCAGCCGTGCGAACAAGAGGTCTATGAACATAAGACCGCTGAAAATAGCAGGCAAATGCAATTAAACAACCAAAAAACCAAGCAGGGTGGGTGCTGTGTCCCCCAATGAAGACTCAGAGAAAGAGATTTTACGGTGAGTACACAAAAATCCTACTTTCTCTATCGTTTCATTGGGGGACACAGGACCATGGGACGTCCAAAAGCAGTCCCTGGGTGGGAATACCGAAGCCCGCAGATAGGAAGAAACAACAACCTCCCTCGGCGGGCTTGCACTATAATTGAATGCTGTCACCCTATTACAGGTGTGCAACTGCTGCCTGCAAGACCTTTCTCCCGAAACTAGCATCTGCCGATGCTTGGGTGTGAACCTGGTAGAACCTAGTAAAGGTGTGCAGGCTAGACCAGGTGGCGGCCTTGCAGACCTGGTCGGCCGACGCCTGATGCCTAATCGCCCAAGAGGCTCCCACTGCACGGGTAGAGTGCGCCCTTACCCCCCGCGGCGGAGACTTGTCCCGAATCCGATAGGCCTCTGATATGGCGGAACGGATCCATCTGGCAATTGTGGCTTTGGATGCCGATTCACCCCTCTTGGGACCAGAAGGGAGGACAAACAGACCATCTGACTTACGGAACGGCGCGGTTCTGGAGACATAAATTCTAAGTGCGCGCACTAGGTCCAGGGTGTGCAAGGACCTCTCCAAGCTGTGAGAGGGGCCAGGACAGAAGGACGGAAGAACGATTTCTTTGTTAAGATGGAACGGGGAGACCACCTTTGGGAGAAAGGCGGGATCTGGCCGGAGAACCGCTTTGTCCTGGTGAAAAATCAAAAAGGGGGCACGACAAGAGAGAGCTGCCAGCTCTGACGTCCTGCGAATAGAAGTGATGGCAACGAGGAACACCACCTTCCAAGACAGGTGAGAAAGGGAAGAATCCCGCAAGGGCTCGAATGGGGGGCCCTGAAGCGACCCTAGGACTAGATTAAGGTCCCACGGCTCTTGAGGCCGACGGTATGGCGGGGCCAGGTGGGCCACTCCCTGGATGAAGGTCTTAACCTGTGGACGAGAGGCCAGTGGCTTCTGAAACAGGATTGACAACGCCGATACCTGGCCCTTTAGTGTTGCGAGCGAGAGACCCGCATCTAGGCCTGACTGCAAGAATGCAAATAGGGAAGGAAGGGAGAAGGCGAGAGGAGAAGAAATACTATGCTCTTCACACCACCTGAAGAAAACCTTCCACGTGCGGTAGTATATTCTTGATGAAGATGGCTTCCTGGCCCTAATCATTGTCTGTATCACTCTTGAAGAAAAACCAGCCTTAGCTAGAACCCAGGATTCAATGGCCAGGCCGTCAAATTTAGGACCTGTGAGTTCTGATGGAAAAGAGGTCCCTGCTGCAGGAGATCTGGACGGTCTGGAAGGCGCCACGGAGCGTCTGCGAGGAGCTGAGTGAGTTCCGCGAACCATGCTCGCCTGGGCCAGTCCGGAGCCACTAGGATGACCGGTATTCCTTCCGCCTTGATCTTCTTGAGGACCCTCGGGATCAGAGGGAGCGGAGGGAAGGTGTACGGGAGACTGAACTGGCTCCATGACAGGGTGAGGGCGTTGACTCCTAAAGCCAAGCGGTCGCGGCACCGCGCTACAAATTGCGGAACCTGACGGTTGAACCGGGAGGCCATTAGGTCCACATCCGGAACTCCCCATCTGTCGCAGATCTGGTTGAAGACTTCCCGGTTGAGGGACCATTCTCCGGAGGCGAGGCCTTCCCTGCTGAGGAAGTCTGCCGCCCAATTGTCCACGCCTGGGATGTGTACCGCTGAGATCAGGGAGTGATGACACTCGGCCCAGTGCAAAATCTTCTTGACTTCTCGCATCGCCCCGACACTTCTTGTGCCGCCTTGGTGGTTGATGTACGCCACCGCCGTCGCATTGTCCGACTGGATCCTGACCGGGCAACCCTGTACTAGGTGCCGAAACTGCTGCAAGGCTAGCCGGATGGCTCTTATCTCCAAAATGTTGATCTGGAGACAACTCTCTCGCGGTGTCCATCGGCCCTGCGCTGTGTGATGCCGAAACACTGCTCCCCAGCCCTGGAGACTGGCGTCGGTGGTCACTATCTTCCAGTGGAGCGAGAGGAAAGACCTTCCTGACGCGAGGTTGCGTTGATTGAGCCACCAACGGAGGGAGTGGCGGGTCTCCGGCGAAAGATGAAACCTGCGGTCAAGAGAAAAGGGAGATCTGTCCCACTTCTTCAGCAAGGCCAGCTGGAGGGACCGGAGGTGGAACTGTGCAAAGCGTACCGCTTCCATCGCCGCCACCATACGACCGAGGACTCGCATGCCGAACCTGATGGAAACTTGGCGCTGACGCCGGAGAGCGCGGAGGCCTCGTTGCAGGGAGGACATCTTCTCCTGTGTGAGGAAAACTCGCCCTTGGGTGGTATCGAATACCATGCCTAAAAAGGTGATCCGACGGGCCGGGGTCAGAGAGGACTTCTTCCGATTTATCAGCCACCCTAACCGTGAAAGGGTGTCGATCGTGACCTGAACCCCAAGACGACAGTCCTCGAAAGAAGAACCCTTTATCAACATATCGTCCAAGTACGGGATGACCATAACACCCCTGGAATGTAGGACGGACATGGCAGCAGCCATGATCTTCGTAAAGACCCTGGGGGCGGATGCGAGGCCGAAGGGAAGAGCCGTGAACTGGAAGTGATCTTCCGCTATCGCACAGCGGAGGAACTGTTGGTGAGAGGTGGCTATCGGGATGTGAAGATAGGCGTCTTGAATATCCAGCGATGCCAGGAATTCGCCTACCTCCATGGACGCGATGACGGACCGAAGTGACTCCATTCAAAACGGCCGAGGCCTCACCGACCTGTTTAGAAGCTTTAGGTCGAGGACGGGATGGACAGAGCCGTCCTTTTTGGGGACCACGAAAAGGTTGGAATAGAACCCCTTGAAACGTTCTGCGGGAGGGACTGGTACCAGGACTCCGGCTCGGAGGAGGGAGTCTATGGAGTGAAAGAACGCGCGAGCCCGCGCGGGAGACTCGGGAGGGCGAGATAGGAAAAAACGTCTCGGTGGCTTTGCTTCGAATTCTATTTTGTAGCCTGATGTGATGATCTCTCTGACCCAGGCATCGGCGGTCAGGGGGATCCACACATGCTGGAAACAAGACAGACGCCCTCCCACAAGTCTGGCGCTGTTGCGCGCCGACCGCGAGTCACTTGGAGGAACGTCGGCGGTAACCGGAAGAGGATTTCGTGGACTGGCGGGGACGTGAACGCCAGGCGGGATTGGTCTTGAATGACGGAGTCTTCCTGTCTCTCGGAGGAGAGCGGCTTTTTCGCGGCTGGGGAGTGGAGTTGAAGCTGCGAAAGGGCCGGAAACGAGCGGTGGGGCGCCGATTCTGGAAGCGCTTGGGGCGCAATTGGGGGAGAGATGTACTCTTTCCTCCCGTTGCATCGGAGATCAACTGGTCCAGCTTATCTCCGAAGAGACGTTCCCCTAGGAAGGGCAGGGAAGTTAGTGACTTCTTAGAGGCCGCATCCGCGTTCCAGGACCGGAGCCAGAGGGCTCGACGGATGGCCACATTGTTGCTGGCGGCCTGGGCCGCGCAATTTACAGACGCCAGGGCTGCATTGAGCAGGTACTCACCCGCGAGGGAAATCTGCGAGGCGATGGGAACCAGGTCCGGATTGGCAGGAATGGCGCGGAGACCGCAGCGTAGCGTGTCCGCCCAGGACATAAGAGCCTTCGCAACCCAAACCGAGGCAAAGGCCGGAGAGAGGGATGTGCCCGCTGCCTCGAAGGCGGAACGGGCCAACCTGTCAATAGTACGGTCCGTAGGGTCCTTGAGAGACGTACCGTTAGTGAGTGGAAGGACTGTGTGAGAAGACAGGCGGGAGATTGGGGGGTCGACCACAGGGGAGCCTGCCCAATCCTTTCGAAGACCCTCAGGAAAGGGATAATGCAAATCGATGGACTTACCGCTGGTAAATACCCTGTCCGGCTGTTGCCTGTGGCTGCGCAGTAACTCAGCGAATTCTGGATGTCCGCTGAATGCGCTCTGGGCCCGCTTCACCCGCTTAAACGAGACCTGGGTGCTCTGGGAGGAGACGGGGTCCACCTGTACCTTTAAGGTCTGGTTTACTGCTTCTATCAGGCTATTCACCATGCGCCGAATATCAGCCGCCTGCTCTGAGTCCTGCTGGGGTGCTGCATCGGAATCATCATCGGAGCAGTCAGAAGACTCCCTGGAGGACTGACGGTTTGGACCTGGGGATGAAGGTGAAACCTGGGAAGAGGCTGAAGACGAGACCTGGCGGGTACGCTTCTGAGCCGCAGAGGAGGTCTCTGCAACGGGGCTCACCTGCTCCGGAGGTGATTGCGTCGGGTCTGCGGGAATCTGGGCGAGCGACGGCAGCAGGCGCAGTGCTTGCGCGATGGTCCGAGAAGCCTCAGAGAGGGAATCTACGGACTGGGACAGGGACGCTAGCCAGTCGGGGGGGGGGGCGGGACGCAGGGCCCTGCAGCATATGGCGCTGTGGCGTCTGCGGTATCAGAAGCGTCGGCCGCGGAGTCCTGCGGAGGCTGCGCGTCTGTAGAACAGACGGAGCATAGCGCGGCGTCCTGGCCTTGGGTAAATTTGGTTTTGCAGGAGGAGCATGCAAAAAATAATGCAAAGGGGGCCTGCTTGGGTTGGGTGGGCTTAGCCTTAGGCATGGTGAAAACAAGTACTCTCCCTGGTGGCTGCTAGGAAGGAGACAGGAGAGGGTTAACTCGTCCCTAAACTCAGAGAACGCTACCTAGTGAGGGCTACTCCTTAGGAGCAGAGCTTACCCAGGTCCTGCGTGCTGCCCACCAGTCCAGAAGAGGAGTCCAGGAGTGAGCTGGCCAGAAGAGTGAGAACGCCGGCGCGCTGCAGCCTTAGGGGACCAGACACAGGCTAAAATGGCGAGGGGACGCTGGAGGAGGCTGGGGGAGGAGCAGCATTCCGGCGCGAAAAACCGGAGGATCCACAGCCCCCACCATCAGCCAGGAGGCAGAGCAGTGGGAGGATACAGGGGAAGACGACCGGCGGCCAATAGCGCTGCAGCGGGGGCGTGGCTAGGACGCAGGAGCGACTAGGCCGAGACCGGGGGCTAAATTTATGGAGAGGGCCGGGGGAAAGTGCAGGAGCGGTCGGTCCCACCTGTAATCGGCGGCGCCAGCCACAGCGACGGATGCGGTGCAGGCAGGGCGCCCTGCCCCTGCCTGTGTACAGTGCTACTCGTCCAGGAAGACTCCGGGGGAAAGCGTGCTGAGGCAGGGTAGTGGACATCATGATGGGGGTAGCAGCCCCCTTGCAGGAGAATTCAGCGTGACAGGGCCCCATCGATTACACATGCTGCGGAGGTTCCATCCCTGCTGTACTCCGCTGTACGCCCTTTGGGGTGATACCGCAGGGCGAATCAGGGGTGCCCACAACAACCTGCCCACACGCGCACCCCCGGGAGTGGTACCACGGGGATGGACGGGGGAGAGGGCCCGAAATCTGAAGCCCCTGCGACCCTGGGGAGTGGTACCCACAGGGCTGCGGAGGATGAGTGAAGCGAATACCTGCAGAGAAAAAGAAGACAGGTATGAGAGCGATGAGCGGCGCCGAAATAAAGGAAAAAAGCGCAAAAACACAAATGGCTGAGGGGGCCGAGACGGCCCACATCAGCCTCCTACGACACTAAGCTATAAACTGATCTGAGCCCGCCTCCGGCTCGGGGTGTATACTGCTAGGGAGGAGCTAACTTTTTATGTTTACTTAGTGTCAGCCTCCTAATGACAGCAGCATAACCCATGGTCCTGTGTCCCCCAATGAAACGATAGAGAAAGATAGATAGATAGATAGATAGATAGATAGATAGATAGATAGAAGGATAGATAGATAATGGATAGATAGAAGGATAGATAGATAGAAAGAGGGATAGATAGATAGATAGATAGATAGATAGATAGATAGAGGGATAGATAGATAGATAGATAGATAGAGGGATAGATAGATAGATAGAGGGATAGATAGATAGATAAATAGATAGATAGAGGGATAGATAGATATAGGTAGACCTATAGAGAACTTCCATGCACTTGCATGCAGTGTTCAGCAGTGAACGCTGGGTGTGAGTAAAGCCAGCTTTACACCTTACAATTAGGTATGCGATCTCGTATGCGATGTGACACGCCCAGGTTGCATATGCGATTGAATGAGATTGCACGTAGGTCGTTCATTTGCTGTCACACGAGCGTTAGTAGTCTATGTTAAATTGATCAATTTTGTGTGCGATTGTGAAGCCCCACAGGTGTTGTGTCGGTGTCGGTGCGTTACCTTCAGGGACTCCACGTTGCTGGATCTCCGTCACTGGTAGGAAATCTTCTGTTTTGATCGTGACGCCACTCTCAGTATTGCGGCCAGTAGGGACCGCCACTGCAGGTTGAGGGTCGCCTGGGGCTGATGGTGTGTGCAGTTAGATGTAGTAGCCTCCTGAGAGTGAGGCAAGCCCCAGGGCCCTGTGTAGGTTTGTAGTACCACAAGTCGCAGAATGACCACACAGGCAGGATGTCTTTCAGGGTTTTTACTCACATTTGATGGCAGGGTGAGTAACCCGGGCGTAGCTGAGATGAACCAGGTAGGAACCAGGTATCCTTCAGGCTGACTTTATGAGGGTGACTACTGACTCGCCTTCCTTAGCCCTTGGTGGTTTGGGGTGACCCCGACTTTGAGTCCCTATGGGGGTCACCCAGGGAAGATGCTGCAGCCTCTCTCCCCTTGTTGTTTGCCGTGTGCTTGTTCCCCGGACCAGGCCACTCCAGCCTCTTGCCTCCTATGACCTATGGGCCCTAACTGCGGTTACGTGGCTGCGGCTTTTGTGGTGATGTGGTGTGGGCTTTGAGAGCCCCACACCGGCAGGTTTAGCAGAAGAAAGCTGGATCTATCTTCGCTTCGGGATCTGCCGCCCGGTTGGGCCTGGTGCTCTCTAGCAGTCTCCTTACTTCCCACTCCGTGCACTCTCTAGCTGAAGCTGGCTTTCAGGCAGCACTCCTAGTTGACCGTTCTCCCCCGTCTGTAGCCACTGCGCGGGCGCTGTTAGACAGCAACAGCCCCACAGGTCTGCTCCTCTCTGAGCCCTATGGAGTTCTCTGCTCTAACTGACTCACTGCTCCTCCTCTCCTGTTCTTGCCTACGCCACCTAGCAACCAGACTCTCCACCACACCCCTTGAGAGGAGATGGAGGCTCTACCCCCTCCACTATTCCAGTGAAGGTGAAGGCTTGCCCCCTCCTGGGATCCCCAGGGGTCCTCTCATGGGTACATGTGTGAGACCTGATCACTATGCGCCTGTGTTCCACACCCCTGTCAGCCTTCTGGATTACCTGTATTGTACTGTCCCCAGCATGGGTGCAGTACTCAGTGGTGCCTGACCAGGTCAGGGGTGCCACATTCCCCCTTAGTTATCACCAGCACGTCCTCGGGCTGCAAGACAACATTTTAAAATGCATAAAACATTAAAACATGTAAAACATTTTTAAAACCACCAGATATCAGACATAACCACCCTCCACCCACAAGTCCGTTAACCCACCCAAAACCCTCTCAGGAGGCAGGTCACCGGTCCTGTTGGCAACCAGGTCTGGGCCATCTACTTCCCCAGACCTTTCCTCCAATCTTCCTCTCCCGTTGGCCGCGACTTCAGCCACTTCTGGCAGGACGTAGAGGCGGCTTTCATGGGCTGGTGGTTTCAGGGTATACCTGGCCTGGTGGATCCGCGCCGTCAGCCTCTTCTGGCAGGATTCAGAGGCGGCCTCCACAGTTGGTGCCGACCAGGTACCCTCTTTGTGGTGGTGAGCCAAGGCCCCATAAACAGGCGTGCTCTCTGGTCGCAGGTGAGCCAAGGCCCTTTTCTACGGACGGGCCCCCCTGGTTGCAGACGAGCCAAGCCCCTAAACAGGCTGGCCCTGGTGGTGGTGCCACTGGTGTAACTATTTACACTGCGAGAGTTTGTGGCTATAGCAAGTTCATAGCCTTAAAGTTTATTTCTCACAATAGTTTTTGTGGGCACATGCTTAAACAATAACGTTGCAAACTTTTCAACTTGTCAAACTGGTCAAACTTTCGGTACTTCTTTCTTTACTTTACTCCTCGGTACCAGGGCTTTGGCCTATTGGGCTACGGCACCTGCTGTTTTCTTGCTCCTTGTCATCCTCTGAGGTAGTTTCATCTGTAGGCTCTTTGTCTTTTCTTTCTTGATCTTCATCTGTTCCCTTTTCTGCATCTGTTTCTTTATCTCTGTCTTTTCTTTCTTCTTTGGGACATGGTGCTACGTCTAAGGCATAGTAGCCCCTTTCTCCTTGATGCAAGGTGAACTGTACTGCGTCTCCAATTTTCAAATTTCTGCCTGAATGTCCTCTGGGCAGGTGGGCTTGAACATCTCTCCGATTCACAAATATGCCCTCTTTTATTCCTCTTGCTACAATAAAGCCGTATCCGCTTTTCAAATTGAAGTCCTCCACAACTCCTCTACAAAGGGGTCCTCTGACCTGGGCTTTGGATCTTCTCAGGGCTCGTTTTTCTTGCAGGTCTCTGGCTGTGACTTCTCTCTGCTCTGGAGACTGTGGTGTTGGAGGATACTTTGTTCTGCTGCGCCGTGTCTTGCGGGCTGGGTTCATGCCTGCGGGCTCCCAGGTGAGGTCTTTGGGCTGATCTTCGTCAGCAGACGGGGTCAGGTCTTCCTCATCCCAGCGAGAATAGGGCAGCATCTCTGGCTCTGGGTATGGGTCCACTGCTGGTGGCACTGGAGTCAGCTTCTCAGCTTCCTGGCCTCCCCTCCCCCTTAGTTCTTCGCTGCACTCTGGTTGTGGCAGTGCTGGGGATGGGCTTTCTTCAGCTGGTCTGGGCGGTGGACTCTCTGGCGCGGCTGCAGGGGTTACCTGAATCTCCTTGGGGGTATGCGGAGGGAGCAGATACCGATCCACCATCTCTTGTGGGAACTGGGCCTCTAGGTCAGCCTTCAGCTTCCAGTATTCGGGGTCCTCTCCTATCAGGGTCTTCCTAGCAGGGACCTCTCTGGACTGGGGAGCGGTGTCTGCTCTGGCCTTGCAGGCCGGGGTAAACGATGAGGTAATCTCTTCTTGGCGGGCCGCGCCTGGCATGGCGGCGGCCTGGTCTTGGCGGGCCGCGCCCTGGCTGGCGGCGGCCTGGTCTTGGCGGGCCGCGCCCTGGATGGCGGTGGCCTGGTCTTGGCGGGCCGCGCCTGGCATGGCGGCGGCCTGGTCTTGGCGGGCCGGGCCTGGCATGGCGGCGGCCTGGATCTGTGTCGCTGTTGCAGGGGGCTCTGTGCAGGCTGGGCTGGACGTCGCTGCAGCAGTCTGGGCTTGGCGGGCCGCGCCTGGCGTGGCTGCGGCCTGGTTCAGCACCTCACTTGCGGCGCGGACGAGCGTTGCTGCGGCGGTGGGGTCTCGGCGGGCCGGGCCTAGCAGGGCGGCGGCCTGGGTCAGCGTTACGCCTGCGACGCGGATGAGGGTCGCGGTGGCAGCCGGTTCTTTGCGGGCCGGACTGGGCGTTGCTGCAGGGACCGGGTCTTGGTGGGCCGAGCAGGGCATCGCTGCGGCCGCTGGGGCTTGGAAGGCCGCACCTGGCGTGGCTGCGGCCTGCTTCAGCGTCGCCGCACCGGACGCCTCTTCGGGGACCGCGGGCGTGGCAGCAGGGGTCGGGGCACTTGCGCTGGCCGGGGCATCACTCGACTCACCCACCGGTGGCAGCATCGGGGTCTGCGTCATCGCCGTCCTGTCTGGCACTCGGCGCGCGGCTCTCCTTTCATAGGCCCGAACCGCCGCGGTCATCTCCAGCATTTCCATTCGTTCTTCCCGGATCTGCTCCACGACCCGGGTCTCCAGTCGGTCGCAGAACTGGGCCAGCTCCCGATACCACCAGGCAGCGGAGCCCGGTTCTGGATTTCTGCGGTCAGACGCCATTTCTTCTGCGCCGTCTTCTGCACGATCTCCCAGCCGTGGACTCGCCGTTGCCTCTAATAGCAAGCTGTTCAGTTTCTGCTCTGCCTCTTTCAGCAGCTCCTCTCCCAGCAGCAGGCTTGTGGCTTCCTTTCCTTCCCGCCGTCTCTGGACGCTTCCGCTTTCTTCATCAGCGAGGTCGGAACTCTGCAGGGGATCTCTGGGTAGCCACACCTCTTCGTGGGCGGTAACTTCTTCCAGCGCGGGCTGCTGTTGTTTTTCAGCGCGCTTTTCATGGTGGCAATATGGCGGCGCTTCCAATTTTTCAAGCGGACCGCCCAGGCACATGGTCACCTGTCTGAACAGGTCTAGTCCTTATCCTGTTCGTGACGCCAGATGTGAAGCCCCACAGGTGTTGTGTCGGTGTCGGTGCGTTACCTTCAGGGACTCCACGTTGCTGGATCTCCGTCACTGGTAGGAAATCTTCTGTTTTGATCGTGACGCCACTCTCAGTATTGCGGCCAGTAGGGACCGCCACTGCAGGTTGAGGGTCGCCTGGGGCTGATGGTGTGTGCAGTTAGATGTAGTAGCCTCCTGAGAGTGAGGCAAGCCCCAGGGCCCTGTGTAGGTTTGTAGTACCACAAGTCGCAGAATGACCACACAGGCAGGATGTCTTTCAGGGTTTTTACTCACATTTGATGGCAGGGTGAGTAACCCGGGCGTAGCTGAGATGAACCAGGTAGGAACCAGGTATCCTTCAGGCTGACTTTATGAGGGTGACTACTGACTCGCCTTCCTTAGCCCTTGGTGGTTTGGGGTGACCCCGACTTTGAGTCCCTATGGGGGTCACCCAGGGAAGATGCTGCAGCCTCTCTCCCCTTGTTGTTTGCCGTGTGCTTGTTCCCCGGACCAGGCCACTCCAGCCTCTTGCCTCCTATGACCTATGGGCCCTAACTGCGGTTACGTGGCTGCGGCTTTTGTGGTGATGTGGTGTGGGCTTTGAGAGCCCCACACCGGCAGGTTTAGCAGAAGAAAGCTGGATCTATCTTCGCTTCGGGATCTGCCGCCCGGTTGGGCCTGGTGCTCTCTAGCAGTCTCCTTACTTCCCACTCCGTGCACTCTCTAGCTGAAGCTGGCTTTCAGGCAGCACTCCTAGTTGACCGTTCTCCCCCGTCTGTAGCCACTGCGCGGGCGCTGTTAGACAGCAACAGCCCCACAGGTCTGCTCCTCTCTGAGCCCTATGGAGTTCTCTGCTCTAACTGACTCACTGCTCCTCCTCTCCTGTTCTTGCCTACGCCACCTAGCAACCAGACTCTCCACCACACCCCTTGAGAGGAGATGGAGGCTCTACCCCCTCCACTATTCCAGTGAAGGTGAAGGCTTGCCCCCTCCTGGGATCCCCAGGGGTCCTCTCATGGGTACATGTGTGAGACCTGATCACTATGCGCCTGTGTTCCACACCCCTGTCAGCCTTCTGGATTACCTGTATTGTACTGTCCCCAGCATGGGTGCAGTACTCAGTGGTGCCTGACCAGGTCAGGGGCGCCACACGATCCTTTAGATCATGTGTTCTGTGACGTATGCATTGAGCACCCTTTTTTTTTTTTTTTTTTAATTTATTGACTTGCCAAGCGTGTGTAATGTGTAGGGATGCGTTTTTACTATGTCATCTGCCATTCAGCTCTGCTACATGGCCGCTGACAGCAGACATAGACAGCCATGTAGCAAAGCTGAATGGCAGATGACAGCAGACACAGACAGAGCCGCACTGTCAGAATGAACTCGGGTGAACTTCACCCGACTTCATGGTCATGCTGCGGCTCTGTCTGTGTCGCGTCCTGATTAGCGGTCACCTGTGAAGGACTCACCGGTGACCACTAAACTCCTGAGTAACTGAATTGAGCAGCCCTCTCTCATATACTCACCGATCCCCGATCCCCGGCGCTGCACGGCGTTCACACTGCTCCGGCGGCTTTTACTGTTTTGAAAATGCCGGCCGCCCATTAAACAATCTCGTATTCCCTGCTTACCCCGCCTACCGGCGCCTATGATTGGTTACAGTGAGACACGCCCCCACGCTGAGTGACAGGTGTCACACTGCACCCAATCACAGCAGCCGGTGGGCGTGTCTATACTGTGCAGTGAAATAAATAATTAAATAATTAAAAAAAACGGCGTGCGGTCCCCCCCAATTTTAAAACCAGCCAGATAAAGCCATACAGCTGAAGGCTGGTATCCTCAGGATGGGGAGCTCCACGTTATGGGGAGCCCCCCAGCTTAACAATATCAGCCAACAGCCGCCCAGAATTGCCGCATACATTATATGCGACAGTTCTGGGACTGTACCCGGCTCTTCCCGATTTGCCCTGGTGCGTTGGCAAATCGGGGTAATAAGGAATTATTGGCAGCCCATAGCTGCCAATAAATCCTAGATTAATCATGTCAGGCGTCTCCCCGAGATTCCTTCCATGATTAATCTGTAAATTACAGTAAATAAACACACACACCCGAAAAAATCCTTTATTAGAAATAAAAAACACAAACATATACCCTGGTTCACCACTTTAATCAGCCCCAAAAAGCCCTCCATGTCCGGCGTCATCCAGGATGGTCCAGCGTCGCATCCAGCTCTGCTGCATGGAGGTGACCGGAGCTGCAGAATACACCGCCGCTCCGGTCAGCTTCACACAGCAACTGAAGACAGCCACGCGATCAGCTTATCTGTCACTGAGGTTACCCGCTGTCACTGGATCCAGCGGTGGATGCAGCGGTGGCCGCAGGTAACCTCAGTGACAGCTCAGCTGATCGCGCTACTCACCGCTGCTCCTCTCACCTCCACGCAGCAACTGAGGTGAGTAGCGCGATCAGCTGAACTGTCACTGAGGTTACCCGCGGCCACTGCTGCATCCACCCCTGGATCCAGTGACAGCGGGTAACCTCAGTGACAGCTCAGCTGATCGCCGGCTGTCTCATTTGCTGTGTGGAGGTGACCGGAGCGGCTGTGTCTGCTGCAGCTCCGGTCACCTCCATGCAGCAGCGCTGGAAGCGACGCTGGAGCATCCTGGATTACGCCGGACATGGAGGGCTTTTTGGGGCTGATTAAAGTGGTTAACCAGGGTATATGTTTGTGTTTTTTATTTCTAATAAAGGATTTTTTCGGGTGTGTGTGTTTATTTACTGTAATTTACAGATTAATCATGGAAGGTGTCTCATAGACGCCTGACATGATTAATCTAGGACTTATTGGCAGCTATGGGCTGCCAATAACTCCTTATTACCCCGATTTGCCAACGCACCAGGGCAAATCGGGAAGAGCCGGGTACAGTCCCAGAACTGTCGCATATAATGTATGCGGCAATTCTGGGCGGCTGTTGGCTGATACTGTTAGGCTGGGGGGCTCCCCATAACGTGGAGCTCCCCATCCTGAGAATACCAGCCTTCAGCCGTATGGCTTTATCTGGCTGGTTTTAAAATTGGGGGGACCGCACGCCGTTTTTTTTTAATTATTTAATTATTTATTTCACTGCACAGTATAGACACGCCCACCGGCTGCTGTGATTGGGTGCAGTGTGACACCTGTCACTCAGCGTGGGGGCGTGTCTCACTGTAACCAATCATAGGCGCCGGTAGGCGGGGAAAGCAGGGAATACGAGATTGTTTAATGGGCGGCCGGCTTTTTCAAAACAGTAAAAGCCGCCGGAGCAGTGCGAATGCCGTGCAGCACCGCGCCGGTGATCGGTGAGTATATGAGAGAGGGGGATAGACTGACATGGACAGAGAGTGAGGGACAGAGATAGTGACTGACTGACAGAGATTAGTGCATGACAGACATTGTGAGGCGCTTCAGAACGCAGCTTTTCAGCTGCGCTCTGAAGCAGACCTTTTTTAAGCTGCGGTGCAGAGCGCAAACCTGCGCACATAGCCTCAGACATCAAAATCGTATGAGGGATGTCACACGTTACAATTGACTAGGTTCATACAACAAAACGTCCAATGTATGAGGAATAAACGACGTGTATGCGATCACCGTATTTTCGTTCAATCTTGATTGCACGTAGGTGTCACACGCAAATACGTCACGAACGATGCAGGATGTGCGTCACTTACAACTTGACCCCGACGACGGATTGAAAGATTTATTGAAGCGTGTAAAGCAGGCATAAGAGTTTAAAGGCAACCTGAGCATTGCAGTCCCTGAAACGTGGCCAGGGAGCCACAGAACTAATGATGTTGATTGGCTCCCCTGGCTTTCCAGGGCCCCGCCACTTGTCCTGGTGCGCTGAGTACTGACGCAGGCCTTGGATAGATAGATGGATAGAGTAATGAAGAAGCACAAATAAAAGTGCAGTTTTAGGTGCCAGCCCATAGGTCTCAACCTACCAACTTATGGTACATTAAAGAAAAAAAAAACACAGAAAAAGTTGGTAGCACTCAGTAGAAAATTTCATTAATGGCTCATGTGAACAGGTGGAAATGTTTTTGCTCAGGAGCAAGTCTTGACAAAGACTCACTTGCTCTTGAGCCAAAACGTTCCTGCCTGTGCAAATAAGTAGATTGATAGATGGACAGATAGTCCAGATAGCTAAAAAAGGGATAGGAAAGATTGAAAGAAAGAAAGATTGAAAGAAAGAAAGAAACAAAGAAGGAAAGAAAGAAAGAAAAACAAAGATGGAAAGAAAGAAAGAAGAAAAGAAAAAAGGAAAGAAAGAAAGTATTAAGGAAAGAAAGAAGGAAAGAAAGAAAGAAGGGAAGAAAGAAAGAAGAAAAGAAAAAAGGAAAGAAAGAAAGAAGGAAAGGAAGAAAGAAAGAAAGAAAGAAAGAAAAAGAAGGTAAGAAAGAAGGAAAGAAAGAAAGAAAAAGAAGGAAAGAAAGAAAGAAGGCAAGAAAGATAGAAAGTAGAAAACAAAAAAGGAAAGAAAGAAAGAAAGAAAGAAGGAAAGAGAAAGAAAGAAAGAAGAAAAGAAAAAAGGAAAGAAAGAAGGAAGGAAAGAAAGAAAGAAGGAAAGAAAGAAAGAAGGAAAGAAAGAAAGAAGGAAAGAAAGAAGGAAATAAAGAAAGAAAAAAGGAAAGAAAGAAGGAAAGAAAGAAAGAAAGAAGGAAGGAAAGAAAGCAAAAAAGAAGGAAGGAAGGAGGGAAGGAAAGAGAGAAAAGAAGGAAAGAAAGGAAGGAAGGAAGGAAGGAAGGAAAGAGAATAAAAAGTAGGGAAGGAAGGAAGGAGGGAAAGAAAGAGGAAAAAAAAAAAAGAAATGAAAAGAAATAAGAAGGAAAAAAGAGAAATAAAGAAAAGTAAAGAAAGAAAGGAAGGAAGATAGATCTTAAAGGTTAGTGGGTTATATTTTAAGACTTTTTTTGCCAGTTTTTGTTGCCTTTTAGAAGTGGTCGCACTTATCTATGCAAATAAGGTATTAAGCAGATTTATGAATTGCGACTTTTTGGAATCAGGAGGCTGTTGGCCTTAAAATTGGAGTAGTGCTTGTAGAGAAAAGTTCCTGTTAATCACAAATTCTAAGAGTTAAGAACTAGAAGGGGTTAAAAAAATGAAAACATGGAAAAAACCATTTCCGTCGGCTGTCCTATTCCACGCAACTGTATTGTGTCAGCTTTTATTGCGGGTTGTCGAGCTGAGCTAGTCAACGCCGTTCTTCCAGGAATTGTCAGCGCAGACACCTGTTTATTTCCCAGTGTCAGCACGGCGTTGTACAGCCGTATACTAAGCCAATCAATGATAAAAATAAGTTTTGCGCCCTGACCGAGGCGCCGGCGTTCTGCTGAACAATCATCATTTTGACAGCTGTCATTCTCTAACAGGTTTTGAATATACGTTTGTGCCATCATTACCGCCTTCTCGCGGAACCTTGCCAGTAGCAATGTTTCTTGCCATCTAATTGGCTAATTTGGACCCAGATTATATTATATGGTAATTTGCCAGCGTGAGCCATATGTTAGTTTTTCCTTATTTGATGAGAAGTTTATGAAAATAATTATATCTAAAGATACAGAAGGAAATTCTAACAGTCTAATGGTTGGAATGAAAGCCGTCCTGGCGCGGAAACAAAGAAAATATTACCACTCATTCCACAGTTATCATCCTAGAACTTCAAGTGTGAGGCGTAGAAGATTTAAAGGGGTGACACAAAGGTGAGATATTTACTCAAATTTGGCCTGAAAATTCGATTCACATAGAATCTATTCAATTCAAAGCCAATATATCCCAATTGGTGTTAAAAAAAGCTGTTTATTATGCTCATATCTCTCGACAACAAAATGTAATACACGGATGAAGCAGAAAGGGGTAATAAATAAGGATGATCGAATACTTCGATTATTTGGCTTCGCGAATATGTTCTGAATACCTCGCCGCTATTCGACTATTCGATGCACAACGTAAGTCTATGGGAAGCCCGAATAGTTGTTATTCGGGTTTCCCATAGACTTACATTGCACATAGAATATTCGCGAATAGTCGAATAGCGGCGACCTATTCGGAAAATATTCACGAAGCCGAATAATCGAAGTATTCGATCATCCCTAGTAATAAAATATCAATATCACCTGACACATTACCTGTCCGGACCACCGTGGCTTTGGCAGCTTTTTATTTGTTTCCTGAGGGCTCTACTCTACGAGTATGCCGGTCCTTTATATAGTTTTATATGGATACTTTTTTTTAAATGTTCTTTTGGCTTGTGGGAAAGCACTAGATAATAGTAATAATGTAACGCTCAAAGCCGGTGTAGTGGCAGTGAGCGGGATTAGTGGACCCACTGGACCACAAGAGGAACTTGGGCTTACCCTTTAGTGGGAGGGCCTTAACTAACCGCCTACCGTGAGGTAGGCACCGGATACCACTCCCAGAGCAGTGAACGGGACTGTTGCAGCTGACCCCCAGGGCCGGTGATGGACACAGGAATAGATAGGTACAGGTGGGGTGACTGAGGCAGGTTTGACAGGTGGGTATGGACAGGAATGGTGGACATGGCAGGGATAGACAGGTATTGGAGACGGACACAGAGATAACAGGACAGGAGCTGAGGACCTGACAACTAGCTAGGTAGCAGACTGATTGACTAACTAACTGATAGTGTTGTGCAGGCACCTCCCCTAATGGGAGGATGCCTTAAATACACTGTGTTTCTCAGACATAAGCTGAGAGGCATTTCCTGGAAATACTGTAGCACGCTGGCCCTTTAAGAGGAAAGCCAGTGTGGGCGCGCACATATTAGGCGTATTCCTGAGAACCCTGTGCGGCATGTACAGGGCCCAGGAGGGGAAGGAGGCAGCAGCACACCTGGATGGCTGGGGGAGTGCGGGGAAGGCTGGCCACAGCGGTAAGTCGGTGTCTCTGTGGAGACACCAGAGCTACAAATATTAGATATGCGGCCATTTTCTCGAAGTCCATTGGGTCAACAGCGGGCGATTCAATGAAGCCCGCAGCATGCTGTCAGATTAATGGTGCCTGCCTCATCGCCGACCCTTCATCCTGTGACCCTCCTGAGCTGCTTCACTGCAGTGACAGCCCCTCCTCCGAGCCCTCAGTATCCCCGACCCTGCCTCGTGTGACCCTGCTCCACCACCGCCGCTCCGGTAAGCCATATCCGGATTATAAGACGCACCCCCATTTTACCCCCAGTTTTTTGGGAAAAAAAGTGCGTCTTATAAACTGTAAAATATGATATATATCAAAAAATGGTATTAGTAAATACTTCAGCTCAGGGTGCAAAAAATAAACAATTATTTCGCTTAGATCGCCAACAATAAAATGTTACGGTTCTCAGAAAATGGCACCAAAAATGATTATTTTTTTCTTTACAAATGTCGGAATTTTTTTTTCACCACTTAAATAAAAAAATAAATCTATACATGTTTGGTAGCTACGTACTTGTACTGATTAGGAGAATCATAATTCCAGGTCAGTTTTACTGTAAATAAAAATGCTAAATATAAAATCCCCAAAAAAACGTGGAATTGCACTTGGAATTTTGTTTTTATCTTTTTTCCAGTACACTGTATGGTAAAATGAATGGTGTCATTCAAAAGTACAACTCCTCCTGCAAAAAAACAAGCCTTTATATGGCTATAGTGATGGAAAAATATAAAAGTTCTGGCTCTTGGAAGACGGGGAGGAAAAAACGAAAGAGCGGGGAGGAAAAAACGAAAGAGCGGGGAGGAAAAAACGAAAGAGCGGGGAGGAAAAAACGAAACACACACCAGGGTGCAGCAATCCAGTGAGGAAAGGGCAACCCACCGAAGGGTTAAGCAGACTGGGTGGGAAGGGACTAGTTAGTCATTGGCAGGAGAGCAAAGAGACCAGAGGGCTCTCAAGTAGCTCTCAGAGAGGAGAGCAGGCTGGGGAGTTGGAGCTCCCAGACCGCGTGAGAGAGTAGCCTCAAAGAGTAAGGGGCTGCGAAGTGGAAGCTTCCGTAGGGTCGGACTAGACCAAAAAAAAAGAAATGGCCATGTAGAGGGAAAAAATTAAACAGTTACGGCTCTCGAAAAGACAGGGGGAAAAGATGAAAGGGACAACAAAAAAAGTGTGAAAAATGGCCGTGTCTACAAAGAGTTAAAAAAAAAGAACCGTTGGAGACAGCGAAATCCCAGCGCTGTCCAATAATCGGAAACATGACATTAAAAAGCAGTCATATAACGAGGTCTACGAGCCCGCGGAGAGCCGCACGGTAAATTTACTCGGCGCAGGCAACGTCGGGCATGAAGTAAATATTAATATGTGGTGCTAGACATCTATAATAATCCTTATCTAGGCTATTGTAATATTCATCGCTTTTATTAAATCGTTTCTTCACAAATATTCAATGATTTATCAAAGGACATGTCTACATTAGGAAAGCTAAGATTGCCTTCATATTGCAGGTTGCAGGAAATTGCCATTATATTAAGAAGTTGTTTGATACAGTTCAATAGTCACAGCAAAAATGAGATTTTACAAGATAGAAAACATGCTAAGTCCTCAGACGGGGTGCGGGGAACTCGTATTTCTTCTGCTCCTGTCAGAAAATATCCAGCTTGTCAGGGAATTTTCAATATTGTGTGACAAAAGCTTCTATAAAATAAAAAAAATAAAAAACGCTACTCCTCCATATGATGACAGAAGCGATTAGATGCAGTAATTACTTTCACATCCATTGGTTGGTGCCAGGAAAGTATTGTATTCCACAGTAATGAAATAAAACAAAAGACGGAACTGAACTAACAAGATGGAAATATCAATCAGTGAAGGGGAAATGTTTGGGCTCAAGTCAACAGCTCCAACAATAAAGTCGGCACATTGAATTAGAAAGGGTTTCCTCATCATCAAATATGAGTAAAATTGCAAAATTCTTGTAAAAATTAGCAATTTTGCAATTGAATTCTTAAGCAGGGCAGCACTTTCTAGCTGTTTGTTATAAAGCTTGTAAGCGCTGCTTTGAAACAAGGATTCGGCTGTCATCAGTTCTTCTGCAGTCCTCCAATGTTGCAAAAGTAAAGCTAACTCGGAGAGTGCACAGTTCAAGCCAGCAGCACAACCATGCTGTCACAATTACAATGTGCGGAGCATCTTGTGCTCTGTTATGTTCTGCCATGCTCTCCTGCAGAGGCGGTACTTGCATGTTCCATTATGCACAGCATTTTGCAGGTTTAAATAATCTGTTGTTTGTCTTGAGCTCCTGTGGATTAGTTCTTTCTCAGCACTGGGTCCTATGCTGGAGCTGGGAGGGGGCTTTCTCAGATGCTCCTCATTCCGGGTGATTGCTCTGCTTCATTAGGAAGCATGCTTACCCGTAATGTCGCCAGTTGTATTTCCTAGTTCTACAGTAAGTGCTCTTGGCTCCCATTTGTGTACAGTTATCTGATCTTGGCTATTCGACCCTGGACTGTAGTTGACTCTGCATGCCCACCCCCCTGACTTTGTCATTACCTCCTGGCTTCTGACCTTGGATCTTCTCCTGATCACGTCTCCTCCTGCTCCCTTTATCCTATATGTACTCTCCTGGAATCATGACCCTTGGCCTGTATTTTCATCTTGTCTCTGCCTGCTTCCTGTGTCCTGTCATGTCCTCCTGGCTCCTGATCCCAGCGGATCCTCTCCATTCACACTGCACACAAGTAGTATCTAGCACCACCTAGTGACTAGCATCACATAGTGTCGAGCATCACACATGCCATGGCTCTGAACGGTGAATCTTCATGAGAGCACTGACCTCTAGGAAGAAAGATCCAGGAGGTATGTGTACTGAGGAATAAACATGGAATGGCTCCTTGAATATTGGCCAGACCAGCCCAGTTTGCCAGGACCAGTCAACTATTTTGTATGTACGGTAACCTCTCAAATTTCAGATTTTTGGGAGAGAGGTATTGGGCAGTTGTATTTCAGCATGCCTGATCCTTTTGTTTGCAGAGGAGATTGTGGTGTCTTACTTTGTTCAAAGTACACACACAAGCTGATCTGAGTGTGCATTTATATGGATGGTAGGAAAAGATAGCTGTCGAATGACAGGTGACATGTTTATGGTCAGTCTTTAAAGGGTTTGTCTCTTAACCGCTTTGCTTTTTATGAATTTGGCTTTTGTGTGTGTTACAAAGTAAAGAGTTAAAGTGAGCCCCAGTGGGGATGGGAGCTGATCTCAATGGTTGTAGTATCTCCACAGCACAGTAAAGTATATTGGCACTATACAAAAATGCATCAGAAAAACATTACCAGAATTGACGCATCTTATGGATGTGACAATTCTGGGGCAGCTGGAGGCTGCTATTTCTAGGCTGGGGGGACCTAATAATCATGGACGTTCCTAGCCCTTAGCTGCATGTTTTATCTTGGTTGGGCATCAAAATTTGGGGGTAGACCGCATGACATTTTTTAAAATTATTTGGTTAAATAATATTAAAACATGCATGGGTCCCTTTTATTTTGATACACAGACTAGATGAAGCATACAGTGGGGGCTGCAGCCTCCAGCTGTCTGCTTTATCTGCGTTGGGTAACAAAATGCAGGGGACATTACGTCTTTTGTTTTTTAATTATTTATTTATTTTTACACTCCAGTTTGGGATCCAGACAGCTAGTGTGAGGGTACAGAGGGTGGGGGCGCAGTATGACTGCAACCAATCACAGACGCTGTCACAGAGGGTGAGCGGGGGAAGTAGTGAATATGCCTCAGAGTTAATGAGCGGGCTGGAAGCAGTGTGACAGCTGTTCGGAGACTGGGTAAGTATACTGTAATTGTCCTGCTTTAATCCTCATATTGCTTCCTTTTTTTACTTTTATCCAGATGACCGAACCTTAACAGTAACATGGAGTTCACTGAGTAGTTTGTATTTGGGATCCATTCGTGGACACTAGCTGTCCGGTTAAGGACCGCGAACTTTACAGTTCAGGTTTGCCCAGCACCACAGGTGACTTATATTTATGGTCACTTTTAAAAGGATTGTCTCTTATCCCTTTTGCTTTTTATGAATTTGGCCTTTGTGTGTGTTTGAAAGTAAAGTTGTAAAGCGAGACCCTTAGGGGACAGGGCCTGATGTCAATGGTTGAAGTCTCTCAACAACACAGCAGAATATGTTGGCGCTATAAAGTGTGTCCACCCAAATCCTGTCCACCACCATTAACTTGAGAACGGTGGCAGCTATAGGCATAGAAGTGGTGTCAAGGTATAGTAAAGTATTCATGCGCTATGCAGTGAAACCACCTATAGCGCCACCTGGTGGAAAACAATGGAGTTAGCATTTTTATCTCCAAAACGGAACGAGATGGAGATAAAAAGTGAATTACAAAGTTGTAGGGAATCATCAATTCAATACGAATCGACACCTTGCATACAGAAATGCTATGATTAGAATGTGTAAATCTCACAAGGGTGCGGACGTGAAGCGATACCTCATGGAGACCTTCCTACATGTCATTGGGTATGGTGGCTATGTGGAGTGGCCTCCACGCTCACCTGACCTGACCCCATTGGACTTCTTTCTGTGAGGTCACATCAAACAGCAGGTGTATGCGACCCCTCCACCAACATTGCAGGACCTATGACGACGTATCACAGATCCTTGTGCAAACGTGTCACCTACCATATTGCAAAATGTGCAGCAAGATACAGTATGCTGTGTAGAGTCCAGCTGTACATTGCAGCTAACGGGGGACACTTTGAGCATCAAAGTTAAATGAGCGCCATATGCGTGACCAGCATTCAATATTTTGGAGGGTCATGGGTTTCATATCATAGCATTTCTGTATGCAAGGTGTCAATCCGTATTGAATTGATGATGCTCTACAATTTTTTAATTCACTTTTTTCTCTATCTTGTTCCGTTTTCGAGATAAAAAAGCTAATTCCGTTGTTTTCCACCAGGTGGCGCTATAGGTGGTTTCATTGCTAGCGCATGGATACTTTACTATACCTAGACACCACTTCTATGCCTATAGCTGCCGCCGTTCTCAAGTTAGTGGCGGTGGACAGGATATGGGTGGACAGACTGTATAAGCAACTTTAATTAATTTTTTTTGTTTCATTTGTTTTTTGTTGCTTCTATACTTTTAAAAGGAATGTGAAAATCAGTAAATAATGTATGGTTTAATTAAAAACTAAACATTTGTTGTAAATAAGTTTGATTTTTTTTATTTTCCATGCCTCTATCTATGTGTTAAAGAGCAGTAATTTTGCAATTGTCACATTGGGCCTTATAATAGCCTGACACTTACTATTCTGTAGAGATCACTTCTAACAGTCATCTCATTATCACAGGCAGGATTAAAATTAGAGGTAACACCTATGTATAAATAGGAACATACCAATCACAATAGGCGACCACAAATCTCCTTCTTCAGTCCCAGTACAGTGATGCATAACGCGCTCCCACTGAAATAAGTGAATAACTCCAAGTAAGGCCCTGTGCGCACTTGCCGGTTTTTGCCGCGGATTTCCTGCGGTTTTGCTGCATGTTTCGCTGCATGTTATGTTCATAACATCTTTGCAGTGAATCACCAGCAAAACCTATTGGAAAAAAAAATGCTGTGCGCACTATGCGGATTTTGACAGCTGCATGTTTTGCTGCGGGATTCCCGCAGCAAAAACAACTGCATGTTACTTATTTTCCGCATGTCGCTGCGGGATTTCACTCCATTGACTGCATTGTAATCGTGAAATTCCGTAGGGAATAACGCAGGTGTCGGGGGCGGGGGCCAGCTTCCCCGTCGCGGGGGCTGCTCGGGGAGATCGCGCTTGGATCCGGTGTCTTCTCCTCGGTGGCTCGAGCGGGCCGGACCCGGGGCTCGAGCAGCGCTCCTCGCCCTCGAGTGAAAAGGGGGGTGGAATTGGACTTTTTCGGGGTAGATAGAGTTCGTGACGCCACCCACGGGTTGTGGTGATGGTGGGCACCACCGCTGCTGGTGACGGGGTTCCCGGGAGCGTTGGCGGGGAGCAGCTAGGTATTGACCCCTCCGTGGGTAGGGGCTGTTGGTCCCGGGGCCTGGTAGGAGGTTTTGGATTCCCGTAGGATGGGGTTTGCAGGGTGCAGGATTGCGGTGCAGCCCAGTGCGGTGGCGGATGGCACTGGTGTACTCACTCAGACACAGATGGACAGAGTCTCTGGTAAACGAAACGGCTGGATGGACGGGGCCCGCAGCCGGCTGCGGTGTTCTCCCTGGATGGGTTGATGGTGGCTGTCGTTTCCCTGCACCTGTGTTTTGTGTCTTGACTCTAATGCCTGAGCACCGGGACTCCACTCCCCGACGTATACGTGCCGGAGGAGCCCTTTTGCCCGAAGACGCTGGCCCCTTGGATCTCTGGCCCTTGGTGGTGGCGCTTATCAGGAACGATTGGGCTGTTGCCTTCAATCAGGACTTGGGTGGGAATTAACCCCTGAGGTCCAGACCGCAATCAGAAAATTTGACTAAAGGTTAGCTTTAATCCTAGTCGGGGTCTGAGTACCCTGCCTGATGCTTGGCTCCAATCGGCTCCCCGGTTCTGTACCAGCAGGCCACCACCCGACCCCGGTCCTACGGTTCCACTGACCTTCAAAAACTCCTGCAGATGGCCACCACTGTCTGCCGACCTTGCTGGAAGTGCCCGGGCTCCAACCCAGACACCACCAGTTTTCACTCCTCACTCACTACTGCCCACAACTGGACTGATTACTCTGTTTTTCCCGCCTCCAGCCTGTGAACTCCTCGAAGGGCGGGCTAACCGCCTGGCTCCGCCCCACCTGGTGTGGACATCAACCCTGGAGGGTGGCAACAAGGGTTAAATGTGTGACTGGTGTGACCTGTCCAGGGAAGGGGGTGTATGATGTTGTGTAGTGACCTGTGACCCCTGGGGTCCAGGGCGACACACAGGCAGCAAATTCTGAGTGGTTCATTGCGTTTTCCTGCGTTATTCCCTCCGGTATTTCGCGGTTTACCTGCGGTAATGTTCATCGCTGCCCTGCGATTTGCAGGGAAGTGATGTCATTAAGACAGGAAGAGGAAGCAGAGCAGAGAGTAAACACACACACATCACAGACACAGACATAGAACACACACATATCGCACTCACACACAGACATATAGAATACACATAGAAAGTAAACGGACATATAGAAAAAAAAACACGTGTGCTCCGCCGTATTTTTACCGTCCAGCCAAGGTAAACACACAGCGGCGGCCCGGTATTCTCAGGCTTAGGAGGGCAAGGACCGGGGTTAATGCCCCCCTCCTCCCGCAGCCGAGAATATCAGCCCGCAGCTGTCCCGGGACTGTCGCATCCATTATGTGGCAGTACCGGAGTGTCCCCGGCTCTTCCTGTTGCCGTGATGCAGTGGCAAATCAGGGTAACATAAGGAGTTAATGGCGATGGATCGCCGCCACTAAGTCCAGGCTTGATCATGGCAGCGTCTATGTGACAGCTGACATGATCAACCCGTAAGTAAAGTGAAAAAACGCACACACCGAAAAATCCTTTATTTTAAATAAAACACAAAAAAGCTCCTGGTTCAACATTTTATTAACCCCCCCAAAACACACAGCTCCCGCGTAATCCACGTCCTGCGATGCTTGCATCCAGCCGCGACTGACACACAGCGCTGAATGTAGCCTCACAACGAGACAGCAAAGGTAACCACAGGGCATTTCCCTCGGCCGGTAATGTAAACACACTACCGCTCGGGAGAAATGCAGCGTGTGCTCACAGGGACTCCATCTATTCTTCTGTCTATATATTCCTCTATCTATCCTTCTCTCTATTCTTCTATCTGTCTATCTATCTATCCCTCTATCTATCTATCCCTCTATCTATCCTTCTATCTATTCTTCTATCTGTCTATTTATCTGTCTGCTATCTATCTCAGAAGGAAATTACTTTTTTTTTTCTTTTCAATGTGCTTTATTGCATTGAATGCATTAAAGCACATGTACCAACCTGCATGCGGCAAAACCGCTGCAATACCGCGAACAATACCGCGGTAAAACCGCAGCAAACCGCGGCAAACCGCATGCGGTTTGCCGCGTTTTTTTACCGCGGGTGCGGTAATCTTTCAGACCAGTGAGCACAGGGCCTTATTGTTTTCTATGGGCTTCCTGTTCTGTAGAGATCACTTTTCAGTAGAGATCTGTTATAATCACAGGCAGGATTTCAAACAGAGATAGTAGCTATATAAAGGATCCCACAAGCCAACATTCACAATAGGCGATGTCACAGAATATCTCCTCCACCTCCCTGCACACTGATCTCTGCGCAAATAACAGAGCATGCTCACAACCATCTACCACTGGAGTCAGTGAGTATTTGCAGATTAGTGTCCAGGGTCTTCCTGGTCAGGAGGGGTTACTTCACAACAGCCATCTCTATATTATCATAGGCAGGATTACAAATGTAGGAGGTGGCCAGATCACCCCACTCCTACGGTGTTCATACATATAGTATTCAATGTGTTTTATATTGCGTACATCTTAATAGTCATGATATATAAAATGTCTGTGTAAGTGTTGCTGCTACTGGAGAAACGGGCTGGCAATGTAGCAGAGCCGAAGCAGTGCAGCGGTTGGCGCCATCTACTGGCCGAGAGTTTAAAATGTTTTACTGAATATTTTGTCTAATTATAAATCTGTGAATAATGTATTAACAGTATCATGTAAAGTATAAGATTGTTCAGTAGGAATGTCAGCTCGATAGGTATTAGAGTAGGTGAAAGTTTTAGTGTGTACAGTGTAATACATACTTACACATACTTCCTGGCTGCTGAGGGAACTAAGAGCCAGGATGGGAGGAGTGACAGATGGCCAGAGTGTGGGCTGGTGAGGCAGGCCTGAGGTAAGTCAGCTCTGCAGAGTGGTTCCTGGTGTGTGGATGGTGCTTGGTAACTTGGGCTAGTCAGGGAACTCAGCGGTATCCTCCAAGTGTCCGGAGCCTAAGGCTCACCTCAGGACGGGCTTAAAAGTGTCCATGGAGTAGACAGACGTGCCTAAGTGGGAAAGTTCCTAAGGACAGGCCTAGAGAAGTTGAAAGGCTAAAGCCATCCAAGGCAGCGTTTGGACACCTGGCTGAGTGGAGGATTAGGCTCGACACCTGGAAGGCAGCGGGTTAGGCAGAAAAAGTATCCCAGAGAAAAGCGGCAAGCAGAATGGGATAGGAATGGCCATGTCTGTCGGAAAGGTTGAAGAACAAATAATTAATTCCAAGTTCTTTTGAAAAGAGAATCTATGTGTGGTGTGATGTGTTGCCCTGCCATGTCTACAATGGTGACCGACCATGGGGAGGTGGATGTTCCCCAGAAGACCGAAGTAAGTGTCACAACTCCCGTCCGGGGCAGATCACAAACCCAGGTTCAACTTGGTAAAGTAGAGCGGAGCCCTGTCATTCCGGCATTTGCTCCCCTCTACACAAAGACAGGTAGTAACTACAAATAGAAAACTAAGAATCTAACATTCACAATAGGCAATGTCACAGATTATCTCCTCCACCTCCCTTCACAATGATCTCTGCACAGATCACAGAATATGCTCAGAACACTCTCTTATTGATGTCAATGAACATCTCCAGAATATTGGGTCCTGTGCCCTAACTATTAAGTGGAGATCGCTTCACAGCATTCATCTAATTATCATCATGGTCAGGATTACAAAGACAGATAATTACTATATGTAAAAAACCCAAAATCCAAGATTCTCAATAGGCGATCAGTATCTCCTCCTCCTCCTCTCTGCATAAGTCACAGAGCATGCCCACAACACTCTTCCACAAAAGTCAATAAACATATTCAGTCTATTGTTTCCTATATCTCAAAAATGCTGAAGAGTCTAGTTCAAAATGGCCGCCCCATAATCTTGAACAATAAATGGAATTAAAAATATCTAGTCAAAAAGTTAGTAAAAGCTGTACATCAGAATTTCTATTTAATTAGTAAAAACAAAGGTGATACGGTTTCTTTAATGACCAGAACCTTTGTCAGTAATTGTGTTTTTTGTTCTTGCTGTGGGACACCTTGGAGCTGTATAAATAATTGGAAATCAATTACTTTTTGGGTTTCATTTTTTCTAAAACTCTATTCATTAAAATAACAAATAAGCTCTACCATACATAATAATTTGTGTACTGTTTGGCTGTAAGATTTTCGGTATATCTCTAAGAAATGTGCATAAATGTTAGAAGATGGATTTAGTACAATGTCACCTTTGATTATTCCGGGTTCTATAAAAACAAGCCATGAAGTGAGATTGTGAGCAAGTGATTGCCTGTCTGTTCATGTCTTCCTTCTCATTAAAATAGCACAGCTTGATAACTGTGATACCGTACAATGTCCATCCTCTGCCAGTCCACTAATTATGTTGTCTTTAACTTATTCTATAGACTTCTTTGTATGAAAAGTTTATGCAGTTTGACTTGTCGTGAAAAACATTCATTAAACCGTGTTTGGATAGAGATTATTTTTCTTACAGAATAGCATTTGCCAACAGTGGAAGTTTAACTAATGGAATTAAAGAACAAAATAGAGTCAAACCTTGGAGATAATATGTAATCATATCCACTGGTAGTAGAAGAATAAAGGGTACTTTACACACAACGATATTGCTAACGATATATCGTCGGGGTCACGGTGTTCGTGACGCACATCTGGCGCCGTTAGCGATATCGTTGTGTGTGACTAAAAGGAGCGACGATCAATGATCGCAAAAACGTCAAAAATCGTTGATCGTTGACACGTCGCTCCTTTTCATAATATCGTTGGTGGTGAATGCCGCTGGTTGTTCGTCGTTCCTGCGGCAGCACACATCGCTATGTGTGACACCGCAGGAACGACGAACATCTCCTTACCTGTGTCCACCGGCAATGAGGAAGGAAAGAGGTGGGCGGCATGTTCCAGCCACTCATCTCCTCCCCTCCTCTGCTATTGGGCGGCCGCTTAGTGATGCCGCTGTGACGCCAAACGAACCGCCCCCTTAAAGGAAAGATTGTTCGGTGTCTCCAGCGACGTCGCTAAGCAGGTATGTGCATGTGACGTTGCCGTAGCGATATTGTTCGCTACGGCAGCGATCACCCCCATGACGAAACAGCCACGTGGGCGGGTGCTATCGCGCATGACATTGCTAGCTATCACTAGCAATTCCGCAGCATGTAAAGCACCCTTTAGTGTCAGTTATAATACTAGTGTCTTCCTACGGGGCGGAAGAGCCTTTACTTTCCCTCGTTACCCGATAGCTTTGCCCCAGTCACCAAGAAGACCCTGGGTCGTCTAGGGTTCATTGATTTTGACTTATTCCACCCACAGAGCCAAGAGCTTATTTTTTAAGGTGGTGGGTAGAGATTGGAGAATCAATTTGCGGGACTCCACTCCATCAGTAATCTGTAAGCGTTGTACCAGAGTTCTGAAAATCTCCTTCTCTCTTGGAATTACTGACTCTTCCTTTGATTAGCCAGGCTCTTGGAACATCATGTGTGCATTATGACTCAAAGATGATGTCACTCTAGCCCAGCAAAACAAAGAAGAACCATGAATTTCACCAAGAAAGCAGGTTCGTAGCCAGGACTCCTGTCCAATTGCCACAGATTACTGACATGGCTGATGGACTGGAGTCCTGAGAATCAATTGTCCTCTCATCTCTAGCGATGGGTGCTTCCATAGCTCTTTCTCACTGCTATGGACATGGGTTTGGGTTTCCATGGGTTTGCGTAAGACTTTAAAAAGTAACTAAATGTTATTTATTCATTTTTTTTAATTAATTAATTTTGTTCAGCTTAGAAAGCTATGAAACTTTGCAAATTTATGAAACTCATTACCGTACTGTAAAAATAGTATAAAACCCTGCTTTGCCTCTTGCCTATTTGCTACTCAACTGAGCCAAGTCTGCTAAAGTGAGCAACAAAAACTAATGATTGGCGAGAGTGTCCTCACAGATCAAATATTGATTACCTATTTTAAAGATTAACCATCAATGTCAAAGTCTCAAACAACTCCTTTTAACAAACTCTTTAAAAGAGTGGACTCATCTGCACAAAGAACTGTCCTCAACATCTACCTAGAGATCCTATTGTAGACCCTTCACATCGGGGCATTCAGGTGCAGTAAGGCCTGATACTATCTGCATGGAAATGGAATACATTTTCCTCAAAAGTGACATTAATGTTATACTTTTAGAATTTGGCATCAGAGTTTGATTGATATAGGTCCAATTTGCGAAACCACCAGTGAGCCATCAGCCACACCATGATGTTCCTGTCTATTTACTCCTAGGATCCTGGTTGGCTTAAGGCCCTGTCACACACAGAGATAAATCTGTGGCAGATCTGTGGTTGCAGTGAAATTGTGGACAATCAGTGCCAGGTTTGTGGCTGTGTACAAATGGAACAATATGTCCATGATTTCACTGCAACCACAGATCTGCCAAAGATTTATCTCTGTGTGTGACAGGGCCTTTAGACTTCACGGTCCTAGCTGTGTGCTATCATTATCTATGCTGGTAAAATCCCCTTAAAGTGAATTTATCAGTAGGATCATCTATCCTCACGTGTCTATATGGGAAAGTAGATCATTAAAAGTTGAATAAAATGATACCTTGATTGCGATCCAATGTCTTATTCTAGAGTAAACCATATTTAAAATGTATGGATATGACATCGGCCTTCAGAGCTTATTTCAAATAACAAATAATAAGGGGCCTTACCAGAGTGAGACATGTAATGACTGACAGTCTGCTTTCCTGCTCTTCATATCTAATCCTGATAATACCTCCTTTCATCTAAAGGGTACTTTACATGCTGCGAGCGTACCCGCCTCCGTCGGTTGTGCGACACGGGCAAATCGCTGCCTGTGCCGCACAACCTCGCTTACACCCGTCACATGGACTTACCTGCCCTGCGACATCGATCTGGCCAGCGAACCGCCTCCTTTCTAAGGGGGCGGTTTGTGCGGCGTCACAGCAACATCACACAGCAGCTGTCCAATAGAAGCAGAGGGGCGGAGATGAGCGGGACGTAACATCCCGCCCACCTCCTTCCTTCCTCATTGCCGGTGGACGCAGGTAAGGAGATGTTTGTCATTCCTGTGGTGTCACACACAGCGATGTGTGGTGCCGCAGGAATGACGAACAACATCGTAACTGCAGCAGCAACGACATTAAGGAAAGAAGCGACGTGTCAACGATCATCGATTTTTGAATGATTTTGCGATCATTGATCGTCGCTCCTTGGTGTCACACGCTGTGATGTCGCTAATGGGGCCGGATATGCGTCACTAACGACGTGACCCTGACGATATATCGTTAGCGATGTCGCAGCGTGTAAAGCACCCTTTAGTGTGGCTCATAGATCTTAACAGCTCATTTTCATATTAGGAAAAAGGTGGACTTCTCTGCAATAAGACATCAGATCACAAATATCAAAGTATCATTTTATTCCACTTCCTATGAACTAGATGCCCATAAAAACGGCATATGAGGGTGGATCCTACTGACATATTCCCTTTAAATAAAGAATAAAGTCACTGTATTTTTCGTTTTATAAGACGCACTGGATTATAAGACGCACTCCAAATTTAGAGGAGGAAAATAGGAAAAAAAAATTTTAATGTTAGAAAGTGGGTCCGTCTTATAATCCTAGTGCATCTTGAAATATCTCACCTGGGGTGAGCGGTGGTGGTGGAATGGCTCAGGAGAGTCACAGGAGGCATGGCTGGAGATGCTGCAGGCTTGGAGTAGGGGGTGTCACGGCTCAGGAGGGTCACAGGAGGCATGGTTGGCGATGCTGCAGGCTCAGAGGAGGGTGTGTTGTGGCTCAGGAAAGTCAGTGGACGGAGGGTCGGTGATGATGTGGGCTCAGAGAAGGGAGTGTCACAGCTCAGGAGGGTCAGTGATACTGGGAGCTTGGGGGTATTGCGGTGGCGGCAGGTAGCATTGATCTGCCAGCAAATTGTGGGCTCCATTGATCTGCCAGCTATTGACATGATGGACTTCAAGAAAATGGCCGCAGAGGCGGTGCTTGTACAGATTGGCCTCTGCGGCCATTTTCTTGAAGTCTATTGCGACAAGTGCTGGCAATTCAATGGAGCCCGCAGCGCTCCGGCTGAGTAATGCTCCAGGCCCCTCAGTTATTGGCAACCCTCTATCCTGTGACCCTCCTGAGTCGCTCCACTGCACTGATACTCCGCCTCCTCTGAGCCCTCACTGTCGCCAACCCTGCGCCACCACTGCCACTCCGATATGGCATACCCAGATTATAAGACGCACCCCTATTTTCCACCCAGTTTTGGAGGAAAAAGTGCCTCTTATAATCTGGAAAATATGGTAAATACAAATTTGTACACAAAATCATGCCATTATTTTCGATCTTACCCATGAGTGAAGAGCAGAGATTTAAGGTTTCTTCTCAATAAAACATGTTGAGACGACGCTCATCTATTTTGACCCCCAGTCCTACTTTAAGTATTAATGCCTTAAATCTTATGATTACCTAATGTCACATATATTAGAAAAAAGTAGATATTCAGCTTTTTTGTTGAATAATAATTTTAACGGAAAGAAAAAATACACTAACATGAAATATTCCATATCTAAACTGCTCTGCGCATACAGCATAAAAGAGGAGAAAAAAATCATAAATCACAGTAACAATGTATTATCTATATCTAAAGAAAATATAATACATGTTGCATGTGTCAGGCTGTGACGCATTACTGTGGAGACTGCCATATCTTTCCAACATACAAAGCATTTTTTTCTTATACATTTACCTTTTTATATATATATATATATATATATATATATATATATATATATATATATATATATATATATATATATATATACCGGTATATAGTTTTTTGTTTTTTTTTCTGAACTTCGCGAGTTGGGAATTGTAAGGTAATTGATTGATAAACGTGAACTTGCCTTGACCAGTGGAAATTCTTTGCAAGTTAAAATAGTCACGTTTCTTTGGTTGCAGTAGAACATTTACGTAGTGATAAAGAATAAATAAGAGATCAGTAAATTGATACAAAGTGAATCGGAGTCTCTACATATTTCGATTCTTTTTGCTGGATTGTTTTTAGATAAGGGGATAAAAACAAAAGAAAAACAAAAAAAAAAAAAACACAAAACATTATACTCACCTCACCCTTCGTCAGTCCTCCACTGAATGCCTCCATCCAGCTTTGGTCTTCTCAATCTTCACTCTTCTGCCTCCTCACTGAGGCTTAGTCAGTGCCAGAGATGCTGAAAAGTGAAGACTGAAGAGAAGATCAAAGCTGAAATGAGGGTGTCAGTGGAGCACTGGGGCTGGGTGTCAGTGGAACACTGTGGTTGGGTGTTAGTGGAGCAATGGGGCTGTGTGTCAGTAGAGCAATGGGGCTGGGTGTCAGTAGAGCAATGGGGCTGGGTGTCAGTAGAGCAATGGGGCTGGGTGTCAGTGGAGCACTGGGGTTGGGTGTCAGTGGAGCACTGGGGTTGGGTGTCAGTGGAGCACTGGGGTTGGGTGTCAGTGGAGCACTGGGGTTGGGTGTCAGTGGAGCACTGGGGTTGGGTGTCAGTGGAGCACTGGGGTTGGGTGTCAGTGAAGCACTGGGGTTGGGTGTCAGTGAAGCACTGGGGTTGGGTGTCAGTGAAGCAATGGGGTTGGGTGCCAGTGGAGCAATGGGGTTGGGTGTCAGTGAAGCACTGGGGTTGGGTGTCAGTGAAGCACTGGGGTTGGGTGTCAGTGAAGCACTGGGGTTGGGTGTCAGTGAAGCACTGGGGTTGGGTGTCAGTGGAGCACTGGGGTTGGGTGTCAGTGGAGCACTGGGGTTGGGTGTCAGTGGAGCACTGGGGTTGGGTGTCAATGGAGCACTGGGGTTTGATGTCAGTGAAGCACTGGGGTTGGGTGTCAGTGGAGCACTGGGGTTTGATGTCAGTGAAGCACTGGGGTTTGATGTCAGTGAAGCACTGGGGTTGGGTGTCAGTGAAGCAATGGGGTTGGGTGTCAGTGAAGCAATGGGGTTGGGTGTCAGTGAAGCAATGGGGTTTCGTGTCAGTGAAGCACTGGGGTTTCGTGTCAGTGAAGCACTGGGGTTGGGGGTCAGTGGAACACTGGGGTTGGGTGTCAGTGGAGCACTGGGGTTTGGGTGTCAGTGGAGCACTGGGGTTGGATGTCAGTGGAGCACTGGGGTTGGGTGTCAATGGAGCACTGGGGTTGGATGTCAGTGGAGCACTGGGGTTGGGTGTCAGTGGAGCACTGGGGTTGGATGTCAGTGGAGCACTGGGGTTGGGTGTCAGTGGAGCACTGGGGTTGGGTGTCAGTGGAGCACTGGGGTTGGGTGTCAGTGCAGCACTGGGGTTTGGTGTCAGTGAAGAACTGGGGTTGGGTGTCAGTGAAGAACTGGGGTTGGGTGTCAATGGAGCACTGGGGTTGGGTGTCAGTGGAGCACTGGGGTTGGGTGTCAGTGGAGCACTGGGGTTGGATGTCAGTGGAGCACTGGGGTTGGGTGTCAGTGGAGCACTGGGGTTGGGTGTCAGTGGAGCACTGGGGTTTGGTGTCAGTGAAGAACTGGGGTTGGGTGTCAGTGAAGACCTGGGGTTGGGTGTCAGTGGAGCACTGGGGTTGGGTGTCAGTGGAGCACTGGGGTTGGGTGTCAGTGGAGCACTGGGGTTGGGTGTCAGTGGAGCACTGGGGTTGGATGTCAGTGGAGCACTGGGGTTGGGTGTCAATGGAGCACTGGGGTTGGATGTCAGTGGAGCACTGGGGTTGGATGTCAGTGGAGCACCGGGGTTGCGTGTCAGTGGAGCACTGGGGTTGGGTGTCAGTGGAGCACTGGGGTTGGGTGTCAGTGGAGCACTGGGGTTTGGTGTCAGTGGAGCACTGGGGTTGGGTGTCAGTGGAGCACTGGGGTTGGGTGTCAGTGGAGCACTGAAATTGGGTGTCAGTGGAGCACTGGGGTTGGGTGTCCATTGAGCACTGAAATTGGGTGTCAGTGGAGCACTGGGGTTGGGTGTCCATTGAGCACTGAAATTGGGTGTCAGTGAAGCACTGGGGTTGGGTGTCAGTGGAGCACTGGTGTTGAGGAGGATCAGGGGGTGACAGATTGGGGAGGCGGATGGAGAAGTAAGGGAAAAAGAAAGGGGATGATGGGGTTTGGATCATATAAAGCCCAAGTATAGAGCCTAGAAACTGAAAAACGTGACAATGATAAAGTGCATGAAAAGGCATAAAAACGTAACAATACAAATATATAATACAAATTAGTGAATAAATTTGAGTGGAATTGAATTCTACTCAAATTTTATAAAAAATGACATTTACAAAAATGCTGATTTTATTTTGTAATTCATTTACGTGAAGTGAAAGCATCTGGGCGCCATTTCTGTGAATTATAAAGGGCCATTAAAAGGTTAAAAAAATTAAATATCCTTATACTTATCTCACTACTCATCTCTCTGGTCTCTGCTCCTCATCATCACCTGGCCGGTTCTTCGCATCTTCTGATCTCCCCCACAAGTGCTGAAATCCTTGGGGCCTTCAAATTGAGTCAGCATGGGATGGTTCTGAGCATGTGAGCATAAGGCTAGAAATATTTTGTCGGGCATTTCTTAAATAGCTGATTATTAATATCTAACTCTATATATCTAATACTGAGCACACAGACTTATTGACAGCTCCTGACCCCAAACCCCTAATCCCTAGTGGTCATATTGGTGATACAGACAAATTAGCCATTATTGACTGAGCACCTCTTTCCTCACTGTGGTGTTACTACTGTTGGGGTATTTCATGGTAGCATAAAGCCCACTATAACCAATTAACTTACCATTAATAAAGAATAAATACTCAGACACATGACATTTGGATAAAAATGGCCGTGGTGTTTTATTATTGGTAACTTGATAAATTAAAATCACCATATTATTAAAAATAAATCACCATAAAATTCCATAAATACCACCATAAAGTACCATTAACCACTTATAAAACCACAATCCACCCAACATAGTTGGGCGATTTTTCCCCAAACGGCCGAGTATTAACAATACGAGGCCCCCCCCAAACACCGCAGCCATTTTTCTATCATATTCTGCATACCCACATTAAAAATGTCCAGACCAACATCAGAGAGATGTACCCCGTCTGACCTGTATAGGCCAGCCGTAAAACCTTCCAGATCACTATGGCGATACGAGAAGTCGCCCAAACTAACAAAAAATTTTGCCATGTCACGATTGACACGTTTCCGTATTTTTTCTAAAAAGGCAAGCTGGCCATTCCAGACCAGTCTTGGTACAATTTCAGAAAAAATCAGCGCTGAATAAGGAAAAAGGTTCTTTATTAGCGCAAAATCCCTGTGGAAATTAGATAACAAGTCCAATGTCTTTATTTTACCTAGGTCATTCCCTCCGATGTGAAAAATTATGAGATCAGGATACGGGTGAGTCAACAGCATACCTTTTAGGGTGCCAACCAATTTAGAAAATTTCAGACCCCTTATACCGCACCAAAAAACATTTATTAGTTCATACCGAAAAGATAAGTTCTCCGTGTAACTTCTACAAGCCGCTCTCCTCTGCGCCCAATGTATAAACGAGTGACCTACAAGCCAAATCACCATTGGGCCTAGAATTGGAGAGAAACAGAATAAATTAATTATAATAAATTAGGGCGTATATACAACTGATAGCGATTTGACGCCCATCTAAAAAATTTACCAATTCTTTTTCCTTTGAGGCCAGCTCTTGCTGCCTCAGTAGCAGCCCCGATCCGAAAAGAATGTGAGGAGAAGTTGGAGCTATCTAGCTGTAATTTAACCATACATTTTTTTAATATTGCATTAAATTGAAACTTAGTGGCAGGAGAACCATCTACATGTAAAAACAACAAACCCGGGGTATTCCCCCGTACAGTAAGCCATTGACATAAATTGGTGACGGAGCATATACATGAACCCCGTAAAGGGCGCAACTTCACAGAACACCCTTTACCAAGTTGGTCCATTTTCGACCTACTAATAAATAACACAGCACCAGAGTCAGATACATTAACATCCTTCCTATATAAACCCGAGGTGTTGCACCGACTATGTGACAACAACTCACTTATCCTGAGTGCTGCGAAGAAACAAATCACAAAAGCAGCACGAAATAAACATAACTCAAAATTATTAAAACAAACTTCACTCAACATAAACCATAACCTTTCTAATAGATTCACGGATATAGGCCTGCGGCGATCAGGCACAACACAACCTTTTTTACAACCCTTTAGTGCCTGCCGAACCGCAAACAAGCTCAATAGAGACTCCTCACCATATAATTTTAAGAAAAAAGAGATTCCACAAAATGTTTTATACAAAAAGGTATAACGATAACCTAAACCAACATAAAAATTCAAAAAACCAAGTGCTGTAGACACATCACACTTGTGGGGAAACAGATTCCTGGAATCACAAAATTGATTCCAAGCAAACCAAGCAGCCGAGTATGCTTTCCATGTCCCTAGTGCAATAGAATTTTTAATGGAAGCTGCTACTAATCCAAAATTGCCTCCCATAGCTGAGACGGGCATGCAGTCAAAAGGGGGTCCATCTTTCCTGAACTCTCCCTGAATTCCTCTAACCGCTGAGAAGAGAGGTAAAAAACGGAAGCATTAGTGCATTCAGGAGCAAAACGAGCCTTCAACCAAATATTCCACCTCAAACACAAAAGGACCAATTTTCGCAATATACCACCTAGAAACCTACACTTCACCACCAAGGTGTTCAAAGCAAAAACCAAACCTTGACAATGTGATAAGAGTATAATCCTCTTATTCGCTAGTTCCTTACCCCAAATATGCACTGAAACAAAAACCGGAAAAAGCTCCAACAACACCTGTTTCTCCAGCAAACCTTCCGACAACCAAGATGAAGGCCATGAAGAAAAGCACCAGTGTGTACGAAAAATCGTACCGAACCCCACTTCCTTAGACACCCTTGTATACCGAAGTAGATCCTGAGACAACATAAAATCCTGCTGAACGCAGCTAATCCCGTTAAAACTTTCTAAAAATTCATACCAAATTGTTAAATCCTTCCTCATCTCCCACGAAATTCTAATGTGTGAACCTGAACACCTAACACCCTTAGTTGCATCATACAAACGTCTTGAAAACACTCTCCCCATTGGCAAAATTCTTAATGCAAAGTTCAAACTACCCAGCAGAGATTGGAGCTCTCGCAGGGTACACTTTTTCTTCACTAAAAACCCCGCAATACAGCCTTTTAACTTCATAATCTTCTGGCCAGGGAGTCTCAATTCCATTTTTGTGAATCCAAAACAATCCCTAAAAACTCGAGCTCTGTACAAGGGAAAACTGTTTTATCATGAGCTAACGGAACCCCAAAAAACTTCATCAAACCCAAAAATTTATTTAGTAATTGCAAACAACGTCCTGACCTACCAACAAATAAGAAATCGTCCAAATAATGTAACATACCCCCCTCTGAAAACCCCTCTTGAACTGCCCAATGCAAAAACGTGGAAAATGACTCAAAATAATAACATGATAAAGAAAAACCCATAGGGAGGCACCTGTCAAAATAAAAAGAACCCTCAAAACAAAAACCCAAAGAATTAAAACCCAAGGGGTTAATTGGCAGAAGCCGGAAGGCAGACTTAATATCTGATTTGGCCAGGAAACAATCCGGGCCAAACTTCCGTAACAAATCCACTGCCTCATCAAAAGATGTGTAACTCACCGAAGATGCATTAGGATCAATAGCATCGTTCAGTGAGCCACCTGTTGGATAAGACAGGTGATGTATGATCCTAAAAGAATTAACCTCCTTCTTGGGGACAACCCCCAAAGGTGATATCCTAAAATTTGTAAACGGAGGAAATTCAAAAGGACCAGACACCCTGCCCAACAACAGTTCTTTTTCAATATGTGACCTGACTACCTCCTTATGACTATCGACCGATTGTAAATTCTTAGTTACATTACAACCTATACCTTCAAAAGAAGGTACAGGAAAACCAGCCTGAAACCCAATACGAACCAGAGCTGCCTTCGGCCTGTCTAGAAAACGGTCTAGCCACGGGAGCATTCCTTCCAGGCTCACTGGAGTCTGAGCCTTTGAAAAACTGCTCCCTAACACCAGATGGCTGTACCGTGGACTGACCATGCTTTTTAAAACATTTAAACAAGGGGTGAGCCCCGCCACAAAACGAGCACTCATGGCAAAAGCGACAGGTACCCTGCCACTTGCATGAGGACTCATTGAATGCAAAGCACACCCCCCTTTTTGAATTGACATTCACCTGCTGTCTGTGAGGGTTCTGTCGCTGAGGCAGCATTAAATTCAGCCATAACCCGACATCTTTAACACCCCACTTGACAGCAGGGTGAACCGCCAATTTCGGTCTGAAAGACTCATCGTAATTCAGCCACGCTAAGCCACCGAAATTACGATAAGCCTCCAAAATACAATCTTGGTGTTGAAACAAACCACTACACAATTTAGGAAACTTCTCCCCAAGAACTGCAGCATAAATGGAGAAAGCCTGCAACCATGAATAAAATGATTTAAAAATTTTCTTTCGCTCCGACTCAACCTCTTGCTTTCCATCAGGTTTCTCCACTTTATGCTGCAATTCCCTAGCAACCGGCAACAGAGAAAAGATATCTACATACTCTTGTCTCCAAATCTTTTCTTTAATGGAAGCACTGAGATGAAAACCCAAAGGGGAAACATCACATGTCAGTGCTTCCTTTAAATGAGACTCTGCCACCCCAGGGAACCTGTCCTGAATAGAAACTTCAGCAACAGGTGCCTGGGGAAGCACTACATGGCCCCCAAGCAACTCGGACAAAGTCCTAATGACCATATCCTTAACACAATTAATATTGGATGCTCCAGCAAGGGGGCTCTCACCATGTCCTCCGCTCCCGGGACCATCCGAACGCGCTGTAAAGGGGTTGACGACCTCCACTTGCTGCGACGTCCTCTTCGGATTCTTCGGTCGAGCTCCAGACCTGCGTCGCCGCCGCCAAAGCCCCAGCTGAGCTCTTTTGCAATGGGGCCGGCGGCGCGTACAGGCCCGTGAGCGACCCAGGATCTCCGCTATACCCGGCCACAACAGCCGGAGCGGAACTCCCGGCGGCGACTTCCGGGATAATCGCCCGCCGGGCATTCTGGGAGTCGCGCCCCGATGACTCGGCCAAATCTCGTCGGCTTCTTGGGCGGTCTCGCGATGCTCCGGACCCTCCTCTCGCCGGAACTCCCGCCTCTCGCGATGTCTCCGACGCCTTCCTCTCCGCGCCGCGCCGACCGCGAGCAGATGCCGACCTCTTCCTCCCTCCGCCGGACCGCTGGGAACAGGATGCAGGCGGTGAGTAGACGTCGCTCTTCTTCCTCTTCTTCCGCAGGGATCTCCGGACATCTTCTCCATCTCCGGGCCGCAGAAGCTCTTCCCTCCGCGAAGGAACGCCGGCGGGATCCGGAGCTGGATCCAGGACCACTTCGGCGGCTTCGTTCACCGGCGCCAGGCACCTCTTCAGCCACTCCTCGCCGTCCACTGCGCCGACCCGAGCCATCATCTTCTCCAGGAGGGACTCCATCTGGATTCCTCTTTCTTCACAGCTGGAAACTGACACAGCTGGCTCACAGCTGTCTTCTTATAAAGGCAAGTCTCCTGCATATTTACCTCTGTCCACCAATGACAAACTTTAAAATTGGCGCGCAGCAGGCTGACCAATCACTCAGCCTGCTCGCGTTACTCACAGGGGGCAGATTAACCCCATAAATTCCCATCATAACTACTTCCATTACCACCACGCAGCAGGCTGACCAATCACAGCAGCCTGCTCGTGTTACCACATGAAGGGAATTAACCCTTCAATCCCCATACTGAATTTGGCACCGCTGAATGCCACAACTTAAACTTGTAACACCTATAAACATAATGTCAGGGGGCCCATGCCACCATGTAATCACCAGGCTATACGCTGCTGGTGATTATACATTCTTGAGGGGACTATAATCAAAAATCTTAGGGAGGGAACACTTAGGGTCAGTCGTCGTGGAACGTCTCTCTAATTAGGACGCCGACCCCTGTTGCGAGGTAGGAAAAGAATAGGGTCAATTATCCTTCCTTTCCTCCCTGATTTTAATTAATCTATGTATGTATGTGCATTTGTTATAATAAAGTACATGGTTTTTATATAAAAAGTAGTATAAAATATTTGGTTGAAAACAATATCTACTTTTAGTGATTGATATTGGTATACAACATGTGAGCATAAGGTCAAGGCTCACGCTTTAATGTCATGATATCATGACCTTTGGCATGCTTACGCCCAACCTTTCCAGGCATAATCAGAGCCACAAGTCCCAGGTCAGTGTCAAAGGACCAGAGATTTCAGTGTAACTGGCGGGACATCAGGTGATGTGACCTATACTGGACAGGTGACAGTGAAGAGCGAGCAGAGTAGATGTAGAGGAGAGCGGTAATATAAGTGGAAGGATTTGTTAATTTCTTTTTTACATATTGCGTTTTTTATGCTCTGGGATCTAAAGAGAGAGAGAAAAGCTTCTCTGCAAAATGAATTTCAATGGAATATCTGTACGAAAAGGCCAATTTAAATTTAGCCGGATGGACTCATCTCTAATATATCTTCAATGAAACCCTTCACAAAGAAACCAAGATGAGAGTATTAGCGCATATGTCGTTAAACAATAAAGTCGTATAAATGTCAGAAAATGGACACACTTCATTGGCACATCTTCAAGAGACCACCGACGCAGGGCCAGAGAAGAAGTCAAAGGGGCTACATCTGGCTTGAAACCTCAACCCATTCCTTGACACTTATGGTTCCTGGTCCATGCGGAGGTTATTGGATACATCAGTGAACTAAAAGAGAATTTTGGGGGATTTTTAAACTGGAAACACAATCCATTTAGTCCTATTAAACACCCCAGCTTTGTACCTTTCGTGTAGCTTTCGCTTGTTTTGCCCCTCCTTGGTTGGTTTACATTTTATTTTTATGTCTTATGTTTGGATGCTGCCTTTTTATTATTACTTATTAGTTTTTTCCTTGGATTTATAACTCATTTCTTCTTTTTTTTTATCTTATATTGTCCCAAACCGGGGCAATTCTGGGGCACACACATGACCCCCCCTACACGATAAGTGTTTGACTACCTTTTTGTGATTAACCTGAATGATCATCTTTGGTTGATCTATGTTATTGCACGTGGTATGCATTGACACTTCATCTTGTATATGAGCAGACTGGCTGGGTGTACCAGATAGCACTCGAAGCCAGGCCTTGTTCATAATTCTGTACACTATATTGCACTATGCACCTTTCTATGCACCTTATTTAATATGCATACCAAGTAGTCATTTTGAGTATCTAATGTACGCATCTGGTTATTGATACTCTTGGTCCCTGGGGTCATATAAGACTATACATCCATTGTATCGGATACATTTTTGGTCTATATTATTACCCCAGAATGACCAGCAAAAGTTGAGGTTGGTCTGAACCTGGTGTTCATGTGTGGTTGTTCCAGTCTATCTGTCCACTGAGTATGAATGTACCCTACCCATGACCCTTTAATCTATCTATTTTTCACCACCATATTGAGGGTCTATCCAGGGATATTATAGGGTCAGCCACCGCTGAGTGGGGGTGCCATTTTCGCAGATATCAGGGTGCCGACCCCCGCGGTAGGTAGTGGACAGGAGGGAGGGTTATTGGACAGGGCGAGTATCTTACCCTCCTCCCTTTATTTTCCCTTCTTTAATATTTTGCACAAGGGTTGTGGATTTTAATAAGTATTAATAAAATTGAATTTTTAAAGAGCTTTTTTTTTTAACATGACATATCCTAATACTTTCATCATGGTATATATAAGAATGGTTTCATTGGATATACATGCATTATTTTATTATTCTTTTATGCCCTTTCATACACTTTATGGATGTCACTTTTTGCTTTATACTTGTACCTTACATTTATATCTTTTGTTGCCGCCTCATTTGTATTTTATTTTTTTTCTAATATTTACATTTTTTCCTTTCACCTCTTTTTATTTTCACCTTCTGCCTTTTTTCTTTTCACATATTCACTCATCTATTTAGTTTTCCTTTTTTCTTCTATTCCTTATTTTTCTCAGTTTCCTTTTCTTGTTTTTTTCTATGTCCTTTGTGATGGTTATGAAAGAATTGTTAAAAAACAAAAATTGCAGTTAATAGTTGGTGCTGCCATGAGGGATGCTGGAAATCAACAATAAAAGATGAAGACTTTATTCTGACCACACGTTTCGGAGTTGGTCCAACTCATTCATCAGATAAACCCGTATCAATTATACCTGATGTAGGAGTTGGACCAACTCCAAAGTGCGTTGCCTGAATGAAGTCTCTGTCTTCTTTCACCATTGATTACCAGTGTCCTTTTTGGGAATGCCCACTATTGTCCACAATTTCTTATCTTAACGATTCTTGCATATTTCTTAAGCCTAGGATTCCAAATGTTCAGTAAATGGAGTTGCAGCCATTTGCAACTGATCTAACTACCAGTGCTTCACAGAATTTGCCGGTATCAGCACTGTTACGGGGGGACTGGCAGATCAGGATAAGGTGGTAAATATCCCAATCGCCAGTCGGGGCCCACCGTGCTCCAGATGACAAAGGAGCTGCTGGCAACACGAAGGTTAGGCGGAGAATACAGAGCTGGATGGCTCTGAGATAACCCAGGAAACCTGGGAACTGATCACGTGTGTAGGGACACGTCAGACCGGACGACAACCCAGTTAGCGTTTTGGTGCACCTGGCGCTACACCGACCACGTGTGCAGGGAACACGTCAGGCCGGGTGGTGACCAGGTAGCGTTGACCGGAAGACGGCCGCGAAAGCGCCCTGTCGGCCACATGTGTAGGACACATCAGGCCGAGCGGTCCTCCGATTAGCATTTCTGGTCACCTCTCGATTGGCCACTTGTGTGAAGGACACGTCAGGCCAGGTGATCAAACCAGTAGCGTTGACTGGGAAGCCGATACAAGGGGAACAGGGTACACACACCCAGCCCAGGAACTCCTTGTTAACGCCACAGGGGTCCTGGGGTATGCTGTCCGTGTGCGAAGGAGGCACGACCGGACAGGAGGCGCAGCAGCCCAGTTAACTCCACTGGGCTGCACAAGCAGGACTGGATGGTAGGAAGTGGAAGCGCGTCGCCTGACCCTAACGTGCTGAGCCATGGGTGTCTTGGTGTGACAAGCACCGGATGCCTAACCCTACCTACCGCTTCCAAACAAAGGCTCATGCCGCAATGGGCTCTATACATGGAGGTGTGCTCACAACAAGCATATGAGAAGACTTCACACCTCCATGTTGTCTCCACCCCCTTTTATAGCCGGAGTTCGCCCCAAACCCAGGGTGGATCACAATGGCACCTCCAGGGTCCAATAGCGGACCCTGTCATCAGCGACATCACCAGCGATCTATCCGGAACCGCCACGTCACTGATGACCTCATGGCTGCCACGCCCCAAACACCTCACCAGTCATCGTCTGACGACCAATGGTGAAGTGCTGTATCATAGGGGCGGACCTCCGCAAGCCAGTCCGGAGTGGTCACATCATCAGGACACCTGATGTGTGTCAGCCTATTAGAGCCTGCCACCTCACGGACATGTCCAGTGAGGTCCTTACCGGACCTAGCCTCTGATGCACTAAGTGCCTGAGCATGCTCAGTAGCCCGAACAACAGTCTCAGAAATCATACTATTTGCCTGAGCATGCTCAGTAGCCCGAACAACAGTCTCAGAAATCAGACTATTTGCCTGAGCATGCTCAGTAGCCCGAACAACAGTCTCAGAAATCAGACTATTTGCCTGAGCATGCTCAGTAGCCCGAACAACAGTCTCAGAAATCAGACTATTTGCCTGAGCATGCTCAGTAGGCTCAAAACAGGACAGACACGACACGATGTTCAAGTACCTGTGCAAAGAGGCTTTTCGCACTAAGTGTAGGAGCATGCTCAGTAGCCTGAACCAAGGACTTGGCCTCAGAAATCAGGCTGAGCATGCTCACTAGGCGAAATACTGTACTTCGGCTCTGGCTGGGGTAAATCGTCACACGCATGCGCACTAGCCACCTCTCCCACTTAGACGTGGAGGAGGAAGCAGCCAGCTGGACGACCCGAGGCATGGCCAAAAACGGCAGCCAGCACCTGGGCGCACCTGGAACCGCAGCAGGCTGCTTGCGGCTATGGTGGCACCGATTTGTAACAAGCACCATGTGAGTGAGTTTTCATCAGTTTTCAAGTATTTGTTTTGCCTCACCGATCTACACCATGGAGCGCCATTTCTTATTTTTATCCCCTTTGTCATTGTTATGTCATTATTGGATTATATCTTAGCTGCTCACATGGTTTCCTCTGTGCACGCAATGTGAGCATGTACACATTGGACGAGTGATGTCACTTTTTAGCCACATGATCAGCTTTCTTTTTATATTTTGCATACTCTGGCACCTTCTGTATCCCATACCCATTTACTCTGATTGCCATTTTATTTTGTGCTGGTCTAATTCCAGGTTAAAATATATTTCTCAATAAAACGGAATCTGTCAGCAAGGTTTTTTATATGTAATCTGAGAGCAGCATGATAACCCAATACCAGTCATGCAACACTTGGCTGTGCCAATAAAATCAATGTTGGAGAGGAGAATCGTGATTAATTCCACGCTATCACCAAATTGACACAATGTTGAATTTATCAAATATGTTTTATTTTATTCAGGTCAACGCGTTTCAGAGAATCTCAGTCTCCTTTATCAGGACAAAAAAAGAACCAACAATTTCAACAATCAACAATTTACTGGGTAAGACCCTATCTGCGCTTTTCATCCGCAGCTTCGCTGTTCCAATAAAATCAGTGTTTTATCAACAAGAGATTATCACTACAGAACTGGGCATCCTGTGCCTCCTAGTCAACTGCTCTCTGTAACCCCGCCCCACCATCAATTAGAAGATTTATGTCAATTTACAGTGTACACAGAAAGCTCAGGGGATAAAAAAAAGGGCTCAGGGATAAAAATAAGATTTTATCAAAATGACAGCAAGTATAGCAGCAAGTGACTCATTGCTGTAATCAATATATCAGTTCATACATTATGCTGAACTCAAATTACATATCAAAAACCTGATCACAGATTCACTTTAACGTCCTTTTTTATGCCTTATGTCACTGGTCAGTGTATATAAATACCTATCACTCCTACCATCCAACCCTGACAAAGCTGTTGCAAAACACGTGGCGGGTGAGCCACGTTCACATTTTGATACAACAGGGGGAATCATTCCCCTTATTTTCAGTATAGCTGCCTATCTACTATGACTTCATTGTTTGCTTATTAACTTGATGCATATTTATATGTTCTGTCCCCACTTAAAGGAGATTGAAGGCGCGTAGTTGTGAGATGTTGTAAGAATCTTACCTTTGTTTTTCCTATAGGTGAGGCAGACAGGACCAGAGCACTCCAAAGTTAAACATGCACATGCTGAGATGAAATATTGGTGGTTTATTTTCTCCAAAGGTTAGGACATGCAGAGTACAATAGTCCAAGTACCTGGCATTGTGGTTCTCTTGTGATGCTTGTTTCTGGAGTCACTAAGGGATGTGATTCTCACAAAAACTCTGGCTGGAACTGAATATGCCAGGAAGTGAGGGAAGAGGGTCAGCAGATACCCCCATGGGCTGGACAAAAGAAACAGAGGAGCCGAAAGGTCTGACCAGTAGATGGCAGCAGAGACAAGCATGAAAAACATTAAATAACAGTTTTAACTAAAACAAATAGGAACAGCACATTATATACCTTTTTAGTCTTATACTTCATGAAACATGAGAACAAGTATAAACATAGACCATGTTAATGAATAAGTAGATACACAAAGCCACTCCCAAATAATAGACAGAATTCAACAGGAAAAGAAAAGGAGCATAAGAAGGCTTATGAATAGAATAATTACTCCAAGATAAAATCATTTTGATCAAAGTGCAAAATTCTTTATTAAATCCAAGTGTAATTACAAAAGGATAAAAAAGTCAATTTAAAGAACATTACTTAAAATACGAGTACAAAACATGTGCACAGAAGAGAATCTAGAGAAGTCAACCACCAAAACAGCATAGACCTATAGAAAGAGTCCCTCTAAATAGTGATGAGCGAGCATGCTTGTCACTACTCGGTACTCACACGAGTATCGCTGTACTCGGGCTGCTCGGCGGGGACCGAGTAATCTCGCGATACTCGTGCTGTACTCGTGGTCTTCATTTCTGCATGTTGGCGCTCTTTTGAGAGCCAGCCCTCATGCAGGGATTAGCTGGCAGACCACTGCAATGCCACAGCCCTGTTAGTTGTGGAATTGCAGTGATTGGCCGGCCTGCACAGCGTGACCGAGCCTTTATATCGGCCGGCGCGCTGTGCTCTGCTCACAGCTATCCAGACTGTCAGTGCAGGGAGAGTGTCGCTGATTCAGGGAAAGCTTTGCGGCCCTTTATAGTTAGTTCCGGAGCAGGGCTGCAAACAGTGTGACCAGAAGTCCTTCTCAGGACTATTCTAGTTGTATACAGGCAGGCAGGGTATAGCCAGGTCGGAGTACAGTAGCAGAGTCCTTCTCAGGACTATTGTTGCTATATACAGGCAGGGTATAGCCAGGACGGAATACAGGCTAGTGACCAGAAGAGTCCTTGTCAGGACTATTGTACCAGTATACAGGCAGGCAGGCAGGCAGGGTATATATAGCCATTCCTAGTGGTGACCGTATACCAGCCTTCATCATATCTGGGGCTGGTGTACACAGTGTAAAACAGTCCAGATAGTGTCAGACTTCTCAGTAATTGTCGCTCCTAAAAACCAGTTAGGTTCTTATTGCGTCCGTGCTTGCATTTAAAAACAGCACGTGTGTGGCAGTCGGTGGCAGCGTACAGGTGCGCGTTTTGCACAAACTATTATATAACGCACAAGTCTAGTGTATAATACACGTCAGTCAGCAGTGTCTGATAGTGTCAGACTTCTCAGTAATTGTCGCTCCTAAAAACCAGTTAGGTTCTTATTGCGTCCGTGCTTGCATTTAAAAACAGCACGTGTGTGGCAGTCGGTGGCAGGGTACAGGTGCGCGTTTTGCACAAACTATTATATAACGCACAAGTCTAGTGTATAATACACGTCAGTCAGCAGTGTCTGATAGTGTCAGACTTCTCAGTAATTGTCGCTCCTAAAAACCAGTTAGGTTCTTATTGCGTCCGTGCTTGCATTTAAAAACAGCACGTGTGTGGCAGTCGGTGGCAGGGTACAGGTGCGCGTTTTGCACAAACTATTATATAACGCACAAGTCTAGTGTATAATACACGTCAGTCAGCAGTGTCTGATAGTGTCAGACTTCTCAGTATGTAATTGTCGCTCCTAAAAACCAGTTAGGTTCTTATTGCGTCCGTGCTTGCATTTAAAAACAGCACGTGTGTGGCAGTCGGTGGCAGCGTACAGGTGCGCGTTTTGCACAAACTATTATATAACGCACAAGTCTAGTGTATAATACACGTCAGTCAGGAGTGTCTGATAGTGTCAGACTTCTCAGTAATTGTCGCTCCTAAAAACCTGTTAGGTTCTTAGTGCGTCCGTGCTTGCATTTAAAAACAGCACGTGTGTGGCAGTCGGTGGCAGCGTACAGGTGCGCGTTTTGCACAAACTATTATATAACGCACAAGTCTAGTGTATAATACACGTCAGTCAGCAGTGTCTGATAGTGTCAGACTTCTCAGTAATTGTCGCTCCTAAAAACCAGTTAGGTTCTTATTGCGTCCGTGCTTGCATTTAAAAACAGCACGTGTGTGGCAGTCGGTGGCAGGGTACAGGTGCGCGTTTTGCACAAACTATTATATAACGCACAAGTCTAGTGTATAATACACGTCAGTCAGCAGTGTCTGATAGTGTCAGACTTCTCAGTAATTGTCGCTCCTAAAAACCAGTTAGGTTCTTATTGCGTCCGTGCTTGCATTTAAAAACAGCACGTGTGTGGCAGTCGGTGGCAGGGTACAGGTGCGCGTTTTGCACAAACTATTATATAACGCACAAGTCTAGTGTATAATACACGTCAGTCAGCAGTGTCTGATAGTGTCAGACTTCTCAGTATGTAATTGTCGCTCCTAAAAACCAGTTAGGTTCTTATTGCGTCCGTGCTTGCATTTAAAAACAGCACGTGTGTGGCAGTCGGTGGCAGCGTACAGGTGCGCGTTTTGCACAAACTATTATATAACGCACAAGTCTAGTGTATAATACACGTCAGTCAGCAGTGTCTGATAGTGTCAGACTTCTCAGTAATTGTCGCTCCTAAAAACCAGTTAGGTTCTTATTGCGTCCGTGCTTGCATTTAAAAACAGCACGTGTGTGGCAGTCGGTGGCAGGGTACAGGTGCGCGTTTTGCACAAACTATTATATAACGCACAAGTCTAGTGTATAATACACGTCAGTCAGCAGTGTCTGATAGTGTCAGACTTCTCAGTATGTAATTGTCGCTCCTAAAAACCAGTTAGGTTCTTATTGCGTCCGTGCTTGCATTTAAAAACAGCACGTGTGTGGCAGTCGGTGGCAGCGTACAGGTGCGCGTTTTGCACAAACTATTATATAACGCACAAGTCTAATGTATAATACACGTCAGTCAGCAGTGTCTGATAGTGTCAGACTTCTCAGTAATTGTCGCTCCTAAAAACCAGTTAGGTTCTTATTGCGTCCGTGCTTGCATTTAAAAATAGCACGTGTGTGGCAGTCGGTGGCAGCGTACAGGTGCGCGTTTTGCACAAACTATTATATAACGCACAAGTCTAGTGTATAATACACGTCAGTCAGCAGTGTCTGATAGTGTCAGACTTCTCAGTAATTGTCGCTCCTAAAAACCAGTTAGGTTCTTATTGCGTCCGTGCTTGCATTTAAAAACAGCACGTGTGTGGCAGTCGGTGGCAGCGTCAGGCTCCATATTGTCCCTGGATAGAGACGTGCATGATGGCCTGTAAACATGAAGTGCCCATTGTAAGGAAGTGGGTCTATTGTAGTATAGCCCTTAGGCAGGGCAGCCAAAAATTGGGAGGCTCCATATTGTCCCTGGATAGAGACGTGCATGATGGCCTGTAAACATGAAGTGCCCATTGGAAGGAAGTGGGTCTATTGTAGTATAGCCCTTAGGCAGGGCAGCCAAAAATTGGGAGGCTCCACATTGTCCCTGGATAGAGATGTGCATGAGGGCCTCAAAACATTGTTCCCATTGCAAAGGAGCGGGTCTCCTGTCGTTGTAATGCCCATTCAGAAAGAATGGGCGAAAAAATTTACCACTGGGGGTATACCTGAAACAACGGCTTAACTATTGTAACGGTCACCATGATGGCGCATGAGGAGAAGGAGGAGCAGTCCAGCGATTAGCCAAAGTCCAGAAGTGTGTTACCATGGGTGAGTGGAGGTACATGGCAAATTCCTGTTACAAACTTTAAATTCCGCTGTAATTTGCTGTTGGTGTGTGTGGTGAAGTCTGGCCAAATCCAACCCTTGTTCATCTTGATCAGAGTCAGCCTGTCAGCATTTACAGTTGACAGGCGGGTGCGTTTATCTGTAATGATTCCACCTGCGGCACTAAAAACACGCTCTGACAAAACGCTAGCAGCAGGGCAGGCCAGGACTTCCAAGGCGTAGAGAGTAGAGATGAGCGAACCGGTCCCGGTTCGGCTCGAGGCGGTTCGCCGAACGGGGGGTCTGGCTCGAGTTCGGCTCGTCGAACGTTCGACGAACCGAACTCGAGCCCATAGGAAACAATGGCAGGCAATCACAAACACAGTAAAACACCTAGAAAACACCCTGAAAGGTGTCCAAAAGGTGACAAACAACTCACAACATAACACAAACACATGGGAAAGTGACAAGGACATATACTCATGTGAAAACAAAACAGCTGGACAAGGAAAAAGAGGGAGACACACAGATATATGAGTATATGCAAAGAAACATCGATTCCATTATTGTGCAACTTGAGCCCTGCTCATTTTAGGCTTCCAATCTGGATAAATTGCCTGAGCTCGCCACGTACGCCTTGAGGATCTTGTCGTGTCCTGCAGCCAGCGTTCTCTCGGAACCTGTCTTCAGTGCTGCTGGGGGTCTGCTGGCAGATAAGCACACGTGTCTGTCCACTGACAATGTGGACCTGGCTCTCAGAGGACTTTTCTTCCCCTGGGTCAGCCAGGGGAGGCGAAAGGCACGCGTATTTTTGAGAGTGCTTCATGCAAAGCATCTTTTTCTTTGTCAAAAGGGGGGCTCAACCGATGCCAGTCAAGTGGGGTGTGTGTGGCCCAGTTAGTGGCAACGAGGGAGACTGTGGTTGGAGTCCCCTCGCTGTGTCTCTAAAAGAACCAAGATGAACAAGTCATGGCTCTCAGAGGACTTTTCTTCCCCTGGGTCAGCCAGGGGACGGGAAAGGCACGCGTATTTTTGAGAGTGCTTCATGCAAAGCATCTTTTTCTTTTTCAAAAGGGGGCTCAACCGATGCCAGTCAAGTGGGGTGTGTGTGGCCCAGTTAGTGGCAACGAGGGAGACTGTGGTTGGAGTCCCCTCGCTGTGTCTCTAAAAGAACCAAGATGAACAAGTCATGGCTCTCAGAGGACTTTTCTTCCCCTGGGTCAGCCAGGGGACGGGAAAGGCACGCGTATTTTTGAGAGTGCTTCATGCAAAGCATCTTTTTCTTTTTCAAAAGGGGGCTCAACCGATGCCAGTCAAGTGGGGTGTGTGTGGCCCAGTTAGTGGCAACGAGGGAGACTGTGGTTGGAGTCCCCTCGCTGTGTCTCTAAAAGAACCAAGATGAACAAGTCATGGCTCTCAGAGGACTTTTCTTCCCCTGGGTCAGCCAGGGGACGGGAAAGGCACGCGTATTTTTGAGAGTGCTTCATGCAAAGCATCTTTTTCTTTGTCAAAAGGGGGGGTCAACCGATGCCAGTCAAGTGGGGTGTGTGTGGCCCAGTTAGTGGCAACGAGGGAGACTGTGGTTGGAGTCCCCTCGCTGTGTCTCTAAAAGAACCAAGATGAACAAGTCATGGCTCTCAGAGGACTTTTCTTCCCCTGGGTCAGCCAGGGGACGGGAAAGGCACGCGTATTTTTGAGAGTGCTTCATGCAAAGCATCTTTTTCTTTTTCAAAAGGGGGGCTCAACCGATGCCAGTCAAGTGGGGTGTGTGTGGCCCAGTTAGTGGCAACGAGGGAGACTGTGGTTGGAGTCCCCTCGCTGTGTCTCTAAAAGAACCAAGATGAACAAGTCATGGCTCTCAGAGGACTTTTCTTCCCCTGGGTCAGCCAGGGGACGGGAAAGGCACGCGTATTTTTGAGAGTGCTTCATGCAAAGCATCTTTTTCTTTTTCAAAAGGGGGCTCAACCGATGCCAGTCAAGTGGGGTGTGTGTGGCCCAGTTAGTGGCAACGAGGGAGACTGTGGTTGGAGTCCCCTCGCTGTGTCTCTAAAAGAACCAAGATGAACAAGTCATGGCTCTCAGAGGACTTTTCTTCCCCTGGGTCAGCCAGGGGACGGGAAAGGCACGCGTATTTTTGAGAGTGCTTCATGCAAAGCATCTTTTTCTTTGTCAAAAGGGGGGGTCAACCGATGCCAGTCAAGTGGGGTGTGTGTGGCCCAGTTAGTGGCAACGAGGGAGACTGTGGTTGGAGTCCCCTCGCTGTGTCTCTAAAAGAACCAAGATGAACAAGTCATGGCTCTCAGAGGACTTTTCTTCCCCTGGGTCAGCCAGGGGACGGGAAAGGCACGCGTATTTTTGAGAGTGCTTCATGCAAAGCATCTTTTTCTTTGTCAAAAGGGGGGGTCAACCGATGCCAGTCAAGTGGGGTGTGTGTGGCCCAGTTAGTGGCAACGAGGGAGACTGTGGTTGGAGTCCCCTCGCTGTGTCTCTAAAAGAACCAAGATGAACAAGTCATGGCTCTCAGAGGACTTTTCTTCCCCTGGGTCAGCCAGGGGACGGGAAAGGCACGCGTATTTTTGAGAGTGCTTCATGCAAAGCATCTTTTTCTTTTTCAAAAGGGTGCTCAACCGATGCCAGTCAAGTGGGGTGTGTGTGGCCCAGTTAGTGGCAACGAGGGAGACTGTGGTTGGAGTCCCCTCGCTGTGTCTCTAAAAGAACCAAGATGAACAAGTCATGGCTCTCAGAGGACTTTTCTTCCCCTGGGTCAGCCAGGGGACGGGAAAGGCACGCGTATTTTTGAGAGTGCTTCATGCAAAGCATCTTTTTCTTTTTCAAAAGGGGGCTCAACCGATGCCAGTCAAGTGGGGTGTGTGTGGCCCAGTTAGTGGCAACGAGGGAGACTGTGGTTGGAGTCCCCTCGCTGTGTCTCTAAAAGAACCAAGATGAACAAGTCATGGCTCTCAGAGGACTTTTCTTCCCCTGGGTCAGCCAGGGGACGGGAAAGGCACGCGTATTTTTGAGAGTGCTTCATGCAAAGCATCTTTTTCTTTTTCAAAAGGGGGCTCAACCGATGCCAGTCAAGTGGGGTGTGTGTGGCCCAGTTAGTGGCAACGAGGGAGACTGTGGTTGGAGTCCCCTCGCTGTGTCTCTAAAAGAACCAAGATGAACAAGTCATGGCTCTCAGAGGACTTTTCTTCCCCTGGGTCAGCCAGGGGACGGGAAAGGCACGCGTATTTTTGAGAGTGCTTCATGCAAAGCATCTTTTTCTTTTTCAAAAGGGGGCTCAACCGATGCCAGTCAAGTGGGGTGTGTGTGGCCCAGTTAGTGGCAACGAGGGAGACTGTGGTTGGAGTCCCCTCGCTGTGTCTCTAAAAGAACCAAGATGAACAAGTCATGGCTCTCAGAGGACTTTTCTTCCCCTGGGTCAGCCAGGGGACGGGAAAGGCACGCGTATTTTTGAGAGTGCTTCATGCAAAGCATCTTTTTCTTTGTCAAAAGGGGGGGTCAACCGATGCCAGTCAAGTGGGGTGTGTGTGGCCCAGTTAGTGGCAACGAGGGAGACTGTGGTTGGAGTCCCCTCGCTGTGTCTCTAAAAGAACCAAGATGAACAAGTCATGGCTCTCAGAGGACTTTTCTTCCCCTGGGTCAGCCAGGGGACGGGAAAGGCACGCGTATTTTTGAGAGTGCTTCATGCAAAGCATCTTTTTCTTTTTCAAAAGGGGGCTCAACCGATGCCAGTCAAGTGGGGTGTGTGTGGCCCAGTTAGTGGCAACGAGGGAGACTGTGGTTGGAGTCCCCTCGCTGTGTCTCTAAAAGAACCAAGATGAACAAGTCATGGCTCTCAGAGGACTTTTCTTCCCCTGGGTCAGCCAGGGGACGGGAAAGGCACGCGTATTTTTGAGAGTGCTTCATGCAAAGCATCTTTTTCTTTTTCAAAAGGGGGCTCAACCGATGCCAGTCAAGTGGGGTGTGTGTGGCCCAGTTAGTGGCAACGAGGGAGACTGTGGTTGGAGTCCCCTCGCTGTGTCTCTAAAAGAACCAAGATGAACAAGTCATGGCTCTCAGAGGACTTTTCTTCCCCTGGGTCAGCCAGGGGACGGGAAAGGCACGCGTATTTTTGAGAGTGCTTCATGCAAAGCATCTTTTTCTTTGTCAAAAGGGGGGGTCAACCGATGCCAGTCAAGTGGGGTGTGTGTGGCCCAGTTAGTGGCAACGAGGGAGACTGTGGTTGGAGTCCCCTCGCTGTGTCTCTAAAAGAACCAAGATGAACAAGTCATGGCTCTCAGAGGACTTTTCTTCCCCTGGGTCAGCCAGGGGACGGGAAAGGCACGCGTATTTTTGAGAGTGCTTCATGCAAAGCATCTTTTTCTTTGTCAAAAGGGGGGGTCAACCGATGCCAGTCAAGTGGGGTGTGTGTGGCCCAGTTAGTGGCAACGAGGGAGACTGTGGTTGGAGTCCCCTCGCTGTGTCTCTAAAAGAACCAAGATGAACAAGTCATGGCTCTCAGAGGACTTTTCTTCCCCTGGGTCAGCCAGGGGACGGGAAAGGCACGCGTATTTTTGAGAGTGCTTCATGCAAAGCATCTTTTTCTTTTTCAAAAGGGTGCTCAACCGATGCCAGTCAAGTGGGGTGTGTGTGGCCCAGTTAGTGGCAACGAGGGAGACTGTGGTTGGAGTCCCCTCGCTGTGTCTCTAAAAGAACCAAGATGAACAAGTCATGGCTCTCAGAGGACTTTTCTTCCCCTGGGTCAGCCAGGGGACGGGAAAGGCACGCGTATTTTTGAGAGTGCTTCATGCAAAGCATCTTTTTCTTTTTCAAAAGGGGGCTCAACCGATGCCAGTCAAGTGGGGTGTGTGTGGCCCAGTTAGTGGCAACGAGGGAGACTGTGGTTGGAGTCCCCTCGCTGTGTCTCTAAAAGAACCAAGATGAACAAGTCATGGCTCTCAGAGGACTTTTCTTCCCCTGGGTCAGCCAGGGGACGGGAAAGGCACGCGTATTTTTGAGAGTGCTTCATGCAAAGCATCTTTTTCTTTTTCAAAAGGGGGCTCAACCGATGCCAGTCAAGTGGGGTGTGTGTGGCCCAGTTAGTGGCAACGAGGGAGACTGTGGTTGGAGTCCCCTCGCTGTGTCTCTAAAAGAACCAAGATGAACAAGTCATGGCTCTCAGAGGACTTTTCTTCCCCTGGGTCAGCCAGGGGACGGGAAAGGCACGCGTATTTTTGAGAGTGCTTCATGCAAAGCATCTTTTTCTTTTTCAAAAGGGGGCTCAACCGATGCCAGTCAAGTGGGGTGTGTGTGGCCCAGTTAGTGGCAACGAGGGAGACTGTGGTTGGAGTCCCCTCGCTGTGTCTCTAAAAGAACCAAGATGAACAAGTCATGGCTCTCAGAGGACTTTTCTTCCCCTGGGTCAGCCAGGGGACGGGAAAGGCACGCGTATTTTTGAGAGTGCTTCATGCAAAGCATCTTTTTCTTTGTCAAAAGGGGGGGTCAACCGATGCCAGTCAAGTGGGGTGTGTGTGGCCCAGTTAGTGGCAACGAGGGAGACTGTGGTTGGAGTCCCCTCGCTGTGTCTCTAAAAGAACCAAGATGAACAAGTCATGGCTCTCAGAGGACTTTTCTTCCCCTGGGTCAGCCAGGGGACGGGAAAGGCACGCGTATTTTTGAGAGTGCTTCATGCAAAGCATCTTTTTCTTTTTCAAAAGGGGGCTCAACCGATGCCAGTCAAGTGGGGTGTGTGTGGCCCAGTTAGTGGCAACGAGGGAGACTGTGGTTGGAGTCCCCTCGCTGTGTCTCTAAAAGAACCAAGATGAACAAGTCATGGCTCTCAGAGGACTTTTCTTCCCCTGGGTCAGCCAGGGGACGGGAAAGGCACGCGTATTTTTGAGAGTGCTTCATGCAAAGCATCTTTTTCTTTTTCAAAAGGGGGCTCAACCGATGCCAGTCAAGTGGGGTGTGTGTGGCCCAGTTAGTGGCAACGAGGGAGACTGTGGTTGGAGTCCCCTCGCTGTGTCTCTAAAAGAACCAAGATGAACAAGTCATGGCTCTCAGAGGACTTTTCTTCCCCTGGGTCAGCCAGGGGACGGGAAAGGCACGCGTATTTTTGAGAGTGCTTCATGCAAAGCATCTTTTTCTTTGTCAAAAGGGGGGGTCAACCGATGCCAGTCAAGTGGGGTGTGTGTGGCCCAGTTAGTGGCAACGAGGGAGACTGTGGTTGGAGTCCCCTCGCTGTGTCTCTAAAAGAACCAAGATGAACAAGTCATGGCTCTCAGAGGACTTTTCTTCCCCTGGGTCAGCCAGGGGACGGGAAAGGCACGCGTATTTTTGAGAGTGCTTCATGCAAAGCATCTTTTTCTTTGTCAAAAGGGGGGGTCAACCGATGCCAGTCAAGTGGGGTGTGTGTGGCCCAGTTAGTGGCAACGAGGGAGACTGTGGTTGGAGTCCCCTCGCTGTGTCTCTAAAAGAACCAAGATGAACAAGTCATGGCTCTCAGAGGACTTTTCTTCCCCTGGGTCAGCCAGGGGACGGGAAAGGCACGCGTATTTTTGAGAGTGCTTCATGCAAAGCATCTTTTTCTTTTTCAAAAGGGTGCTCAACCGATGCCAGTCAAGTGGGGTGTGTGTGGCCCAGTTAGTGGCAACGAGGGAGACTGTGGTTGGAGTCCCCTCGCTGTGTCTCTAAAAGAACCAAGATGAACAAGTCATGGCTCTCAGAGGACTTTTCTTCCCCTGGGTCAGCCAGGGGACGGGAAAGGCACGCGTATTTTTGAGAGTGCTTCATGCAAAGCATCTTTTTCTTTTTCAAAAGGGGGCTCAACCGATGCCAGTCAAGTGGGGTGTGTGTGGCCCAGTTAGTGGCAACGAGGGAGACTGTGGTTGGAGTCCCCTCGCTGTGTCTCTAAAAGAACCAAGATGAACAAGTCATGGCTCTCAGAGGACTTTTCTTCCCCTGGGTCAGCCAGGGGACGGGAAAGGCACGCGTATTTTTGAGAGTGCTTCATGCAAAGCATCTTTTTCTTTGTCAAAAGGGGGGGTCAACCGATGCCAGTCAAGTGGGGTGTGTGTGGCCCAGTTAGTGGCAACGAGGGAGACTGTGGTTGGAGTCCCCTCGCTGTGTCTCTAAAAGAACCAAGATGAACAAGTCATGGCTCTCAGAGGACTTTTCTTCCCCTGGGTCAGCCAGGGGACGGGAAAGGCACGCGTATTTTTGAGAGTGCTTCATGCAAAGCATCTTTTTCTTTGTCAAAAGGGGGGGTCAACCGATGCCAGTCAAGTGGGGTGTGTGTGGCCCAGTTAGTGGCAACGAGGGAGACTGTGGTTGGAGTCCCCTCGCTGTGTCTCTAAAAGAACCAAGATGAACAAGTCATGGCTCTCAGAGGACTTTTCTTCCCCTGGGTCAGCCAGGGGACGGGAAAGGCACGCGTATTTTTGAGAGTGCTTCATGCAAAGCATCTTTTTCTTTTTCAAAAGGGTGCTCAACCGATGCCAGTCAAGTGGGGTGTGTGTGGCCCAGTTAGTGGCAACGAGGGAGACTGTGGTTGGAGTCCCCTCGCTGTGTCTCTAAAAGAACCAAGATGAACAAGTCATGGCTCTCAGAGGACTTTTCTTCCCCTGGGTCAGCCAGGGGACGGGAAAGGCACGCGTATTTTTGAGAGTGCTTCATGCAAAGCATCTTTTTCTTTTTCAAAAGGGGGCTCAACCGATGCCAGTCAAGTGGGGTGTGTGTGGCCCAGTTAGTGGCAACGAGGGAGACTGTGGTTGGAGTCCCCTCGCTGTGTCTCTAAAAGAACCAAGATGAACAAGTCATGGCTCTCAGAGGACTTTTCTTCCCCTGGGTCAGCCAGGGGACGGGAAAGGCACGCGTATTTTTGAGAGTGCTTCATGCAAAGCATCTTTTTCTTTTTCAAAAGGGGGCTCAACCGATGCCAGTCAAGTGGGGTGTGTGTGGCCCAGTTAGTGGCAACGAGGGAGACTGTGGTTGGAGTCCCCTCGCTGTGTCTCTAAAAGAACCAAGATGAACAAGTCATGGCTCTCAGAGGACTTTTCTTCCCCTGGGTCAGCCAGGGGACGGGAAAGGCACGCGTATTTTTGAGAGTGCTTCATGCAAAGCATCTTTTTCTTTTTCAAAAGGGGGCTCAACCGATGCCAGTCAAGTGGGGTGTGTGTGGCCCAGTTAGTGGCAACGAGGGAGACTGTGGTTGGAGTCCCCTCGCTGTGTCTCTAAAAGAACCAAGATGAACAAGTCATGGCTCTCAGAGGACTTTTCTTCCCCTGGGTCAGCCAGGGGACGGGAAAGGCACGCGTATTTTTGAGAGTGCTTCATGCAAAGCATCTTTTTCTTTGTCAAAAGGGGGGGTCAACCGATGCCAGTCAAGTGGGGTGTGTGTGGCCCAGTTAGTGGCAACGAGGGAGACTGTGGTTGGAGTCCCCTCGCTGTGTCTCTAAAAGAACCAAGATGAACAAGTCATGGCTCTCAGAGGACTTTTCTTCCCCTGGGTCAGCCAGGGGACGGGAAAGGCACGCGTATTTTTGAGAGTGCTTCATGCAAAGCATCTTTTTCTTTTTCAAAAGGGGGCTCAACCGATGCCAGTCAAGTGGGGTGTGTGTGGCCCAGTTAGTGGCAACGAGGGAGACTGTGGTTGGAGTCCCCTCGCTGTGTCTCTAAAAGAACCAAGATGAACAAGTCATGGCTCTCAGAGGACTTTTCTTCCCCTGGGTCAGCCAGGGGACGGGAAAGGCACGCGTATTTTTGAGAGTGCTTCATGCAAAGCATCTTTTTCTTTTTCAAAAGGGGGCTCAACCGATGCCAGTCAAGTGGGGTGTGTGTGGCCCAGTTAGTGGCAACGAGGGAGACTGTGGTTGGAGTCCCCTCGCTGTGTCTCTAAAAGAACCAAGATGAACAAGTCATGGCTCTCAGAGGACTTTTCTTCCCCTGGGTCAGCCAGGGGACGGGAAAGGCACGCGTATTTTTGAGAGTGCTTCATGCAAAGCATCTTTTTCTTTGTCAAAAGGGGGGGTCAACCGATGCCAGTCAAGTGGGGTGTGTGTGGCCCAGTTAGTGGCAACGAGGGAGACTGTGGTTGGAGTCCCCTCGCTGTGTCTCTAAAAGAACCAAGATGAACAAGTCATGGCTCTCAGAGGACTTTTCTTCCCCTGGGTCAGCCAGGGGACGGGAAAGGCACGCGTATTTTTGAGAGTGCTTCATGCAAAGCATCTTTTTCTTTGTCAAAAGGGGGGGTCAACCGATGCCAGTCAAGTGGGGTGTGTGTGGCCCAGTTAGTGGCAACGAGGGAGACTGTGGTTGGAGTCCCCTCGCTGTGTCTCTAAAAGAACCAAGATGAACAAGTCATGGCTCTCAGAGGACTTTTCTTCCCCTGGGTCAGCCAGGGGACGGGAAAGGCACGTGTATTTTTGAGAGTGCTTCATGCAAAGCATCTTTTTCTTTTTCAAAAGGGTGCTCAACCGATGCCAGTCAAGTGGGGTGTGTGTGGCCCAGTTAGTGGCAACGAGGGAGACTGTGGTTGGAGTCCCCTCGCTGTGTCTCTAAAAGAACCAAGATGAACAAGTCATGGCTCTCAGAGGACTTTTCTTCCCCTGGGTCAGCCAGGGGACGGGAAAGGCACGCGTATTTTTGAGAGTGCTTCATGCAAAGCATCTTTTTCTTTTTCAAAAGGGGGCTCAACCGATGCCAGTCAAGTGGGGTGTGTGTGGCCCAGTTAGTGGCAACGAGGGAGACTGTGGTTGGAGTCCCCTCGCTGTGTCTCTAAAAGAACCAAGATGAACAAGTCATGGCTCTCAGAGGACTTTTCTTCCCCTGGGTCAGCCAGGGGACGGGAAAGGCACGCGTATTTTTGAGAGTGCTTCATGCAAAGCATCTTTTTCTTTGTCAAAAGGGGGGGTCAACCGATGCCAGTCAAGTGGGGTGTGTGTGGCCCAGTTAGTGGCAACGAGGGAGACTGTGGTTGGAGTCCCCTCGCTGTGTCTCTAAAAGAACCAAGATGAACAAGTCATGGCTCTCAGAGGACTTTTCTTCCCCTGGGTCAGCCAGGGGACGGGAAAGGCACGCGTATTTTTGAGAGTGCTTCATGCAAAGCATCTTTTTCTTTGTCAAAAGGGGGGGTCAACCGATGCCAGTCAAGTGGGGTGTGTGTGGCCCAGTTAGTGGCAACGAGGGAGACTGTGGTTGGAGTCCCCTCGCTGTGTCTCTAAAAGAACCAAGATGAACAAGTCATGGCTCTCAGAGGACTTTTCTTCCCCTGGGTCAGCCAGGGGACGGGAAAGGCACGCGTATTTTTGAGAGTGCTTCATGCAAAGCATCTTTTTCTTTTTCAAAAGGGTGCTCAACCGATGCCAGTCAAGTGGGGTGTGTGTGGCCCAGTTAGTGGCAACGAGGGAGACTGTGGTTGGAGTCCCCTCGCTGTGTCTCTAAAAGAACCAAGATGAACAAGTCATGGCTCTCAGAGGACTTTTCTTCCCCTGGGTCAGCCAGGGGACGGGAAAGGCACGCGTATTTTTGAGAGTGCTTCATGCAAAGCATCTTTTTCTTTTTCAAAAGGGGGCTCAACCGATGCCAGTCAAGTGGGGTGTGTGTGGCCCAGTTAGTGGCAACGAGGGAGACTGTGGTTGGAGTCCCCTCGCTGTGTCTCTAAAAGAACCAAGATGAACAAGTCATGGCTCTCAGAGGACTTTTCTTCCCCTGGGTCAGCCAGGGGACGGGAAAGGCACGCGTATTTTTGAGAGTGCTTCATGCAAAGCATCTTTTTCTTTTTCAAAAGGGGGCTCAACCGATGCCAGTCAAGTGGGGTGTGTGTGGCCCAGTTAGTGGCAACGAGGGAGACTGTGGTTGGAGTCCCCTCGCTGTGTCTCTAAAAGAACCAAGATGAACAAGTCATGGCTCTCAGAGGACTTTTCTTCCCCTGGGTCAGCCAGGGGACGGGAAAGGCACGCGTATTTTTGAGAGTGCTTCATGCAAAGCATCTTTTTCTTTTTCAAAAGGGGGCTCAACCGATGCCAGTCAAGTGGGGTGTGTGTGGCCCAGTTAGTGGCAACGAGGGAGACTGTGGTTGGAGTCCCCTCGCTGTGTCTCTAAAAGAACCAAGATGAACAAGTCATGGCTCTCAGAGGACTTTTCTTCCCCTGGGTCAGCCAGGGGACGGGAAAGGCACGCGTATTTTTGAGAGTGCTTCATGCAAAGCATCTTTTTCTTTGTCAAAAGGGGGGGTCAACCGATGCCAGTCAAGTGGGGTGTGTGTGGCCCAGTTAGTGGCAACGAGGGAGACTGTGGTTGGAGTCCCCTCGCTGTGTCTCTAAAAGAACCAAGATGAACAAGTCATGGCTCTCAGAGGACTTTTCTTCCCCTGGGTCAGCCAGGGGACGGGAAAGGCACGCGTATTTTTGAGAGTGCTTCATGCAAAGCATCTTTTTCTTTTTCAAAAGGGGGCTCAACCGATGCCAGTCAAGTGGGGTGTGTGTGGCCCAGTTAGTGGCAACGAGGGAGACTGTGGTTGGAGTCCCCTCGCTGTGTCTCTAAAAGAACCAAGATGAACAAGTCATGGCTCTCAGAGGACTTTTCTTCCCCTGGGTCAGCCAGGGGACGGGAAAGGCACGCGTATTTTTGAGAGTGCTTCATGCAAAGCATCTTTTTCTTTTTCAAAAGGGGGCTCAACCGATGCCAGTCAAGTGGGGTGTGTGTGGCCCAGTTAGTGGCAACGAGGGAGACTGTGGTTGGAGTCCCCTCGCTGTGTCTCTAAAAGAACCAAGATGAACAAGTCATGGCTCTCAGAGGACTTTTCTTCCCCTGGGTCAGCCAGGGGACGGGAAAGGCACGCGTATTTTTGAGAGTGCTTCATGCAAAGCATCTTTTTCTTTGTCAAAAGGGGGGGTCAACCGATGCCAGTCAAGTGGGGTGTGTGTGGCCCAGTTAGTGGCAACGAGGGAGACTGTGGTTGGAGTCCCCTCGCTGTGTCTCTAAAAGAACCAAGATGAACAAGTCATGGCTCTCAGAGGACTTTTCTTCCCCTGGGTCAGCCAGGGGACGGGAAAGGCACGCGTATTTTTGAGAGTGCTTCATGCAAAGCATCTTTTTCTTTGTCAAAAGGGGGGGTCAACCGATGCCAGTCAAGTGGGGTGTGTGTGGCCCAGTTAGTGGCAACGAGGGAGACTGTGGTTGGAGTCCCCTCGCTGTGTCTCTAAAAGAACCAAGATGAACAAGTCATGGCTCTCAGAGGACTTTTCTTCCCCTGGGTCAGCCAGGGGACGGGAAAGGCACGCGTATTTTTGAGAGTGCTTCATGCAAAGCATCTTTTTCTTTTTCAAAAGGGTGCTCAACCGATGCCAGTCAAGTGGGGTGTGTGTGGCCCAGTTAGTGGCAACGAGGGAGACTGTGGTTGGAGTCCCCTCGCTGTGTCTCTAAAAGAACCAAGATGAACAAGTCATGGCTCTCAGAGGACTTTTCTTCCCCTGGGTCAGCCAGGGGACGGGAAAGGCACGCGTATTTTTGAGAGTGCTTCATGCAAAGCATCTTTTTCTTTTTCAAAAGGGGGCTCAACCGATGCCAGTCAAGTGGGGTGTGTGTGGCCCAGTTAGTGGCAACGAGGGAGACTGTGGTTGGAGTCCCCTCGCTGTGTCTCTAAAAGAACCAAGATGAACAAGTCATGGCTCTCAGAGGACTTTTCTTCCCCTGGGTCAGCCAGGGGACGGGAAAGGCACGCGTATTTTTGAGAGTGCTTCATGCAAAGCATCTTTTTCTTTTTCAAAAGGGGGCTCAACCGATGCCAGTCAAGTGGGGTGTGTGTGGCCCAGTTAGTGGCAACGAGGGAGACTGTGGTTGGAGTCCCCTCGCTGTGTCTCTAAAAGAACCAAGATGAACAAGTCATGGCTCTCAGAGGACTTTTCTTCCCCTGGGTCAGCCAGGGGACGGGAAAGGCACGCGTATTTTTGAGAGTGCTTCATGCAAAGCATCTTTTTCTTTTTCAAAAGGGGGCTCAACCGATGCCAGTCAAGTGGGGTGTGTGTGGCCCAGTTAGTGGCAACGAGGGAGACTGTGGTTGGAGTCCCCTCGCTGTGTCTCTAAAAGAACCAAGATGAACAAGTCATGGCTCTCAGAGGACTTTTCTTCCCCTGGGTCAGCCAGGGGACGGGAAAGGCACGCGTATTTTTGAGAGTGCTTCATGCAAAGCATCTTTTTCTTTGTCAAAAGGGGGGGTCAACCGATGCCAGTCAAGTGGGGTGTGTGTGGCCCAGTTAGTGGCAACGAGGGAGACTGTGGTTGGAGTCCCCTCGCTGTGTCTCTAAAAGAACCAAGATGAACAAGTCATGGCTCTCAGAGGACTTTTCTTCCCCTGGGTCAGCCAGGGGACGGGAAAGGCACGCGTATTTTTGAGAGTGCTTCATGCAAAGCATCTTTTTCTTTTTCAAAAGGGGGCTCAACCGATGCCAGTCAAGTGGGGTGTGTGTGGCCCAGTTAGTGGCAACGAGGGAGACTGTGGTTGGAGTCCCCTCGCTGTGTCTCTAAAAGAACCAAGATGAACAAGTCATGGCTCTCAGAGGACTTTTCTTCCCCTGGGTCAGCCAGGGGACGGGAAAGGCACGCGTATTTTTGAGAGTGCTTCATGCAAAGCATCTTTTTCTTTTTCAAAAGGGGGCTCAACCGATGCCAGTCAAGTGGGGTGTGTGTGGCCCAGTTAGTGGCAACGAGGGAGACTGTGGTTGGAGTCCCCTCGCTGTGTCTCTAAAAGAACCAAGATGAACAAGTCATGGCTCTCAGAGGACTTTTCTTCCCCTGGGTCAGCCAGGGGACGGGAAAGGCACGCGTATTTTTGAGAGTGCTTCATGCAAAGCATCTTTTTCTTTGTCAAAAGGGGGGGTCAACCGATGCCAGTCAAGTGGGGTGTGTGTGGCCCAGTTAGTGGCAACGAGGGAGACTGTGGTTGGAGTCCCCTCGCTGTGTCTCTAAAAGAACCAAGATGAACAAGTCATGGCTCTCAGAGGACTTTTCTTCCCCTGGGTCAGCCAGGGGACGGGAAAGGCACGCGTATTTTTGAGAGTGCTTCATGCAAAGCATCTTTTTCTTTGTCAAAAGGGGGGGTCAACCGATGCCAGTCAAGTGGGGTGTGTGTGGCCCAGTTAGTGGCAACGAGGGAGACTGTGGTTGGAGTCCCCTCGCTGTGTCTCTAAAAGAACCAAGATGAACAAGTCATGGCTCTCAGAGGACTTTTCTTCCCCTGGGTCAGCCAGGGGACGGGAAAGGCACGCGTATTTTTGAGAGTGCTTCATGCAAAGCATCTTTTTCTTTTTCAAAAGGGTGCTCAACCGATGCCAGTCAAGTGGGGTGTGTGTGGCCCAGTTAGTGGCAACGAGGGAGACTGTGGTTGGAGTCCCCTCGCTGTGTCTCTAAAAGAACCAAGATGAACAAGTCATGGCTCTCAGAGGACTTTTCTTCCCCTGGGTCAGCCAGGGGACGGGAAAGGCACGCGTATTTTTGAGAGTGCTTCATGCAAAGCATCTTTTTCTTTTTCAAAAGGGGGCTCAACCGATGCCAGTCAAGTGGGGTGTGTGTGGCCCAGTTAGTGGCAACGAGGGAGACTGTGGTTGGAGTCCCCTCGCTGTGTCTCTAAAAGAACCAAGATGAACAAGTCATGGCTCTCAGAGGACTTTTCTTCCCCTGGGTCAGCCAGGGGACGGGAAAGGCACGCGTATTTTTGAGAGTGCTTCATGCAAAGCATCTTTTTCTTTTTCAAAAGGGGGCTCAACCGATGCCAGTCAAGTGGGGTGTGTGTGGCCCAGTTAGTGGCAACGAGGGAGACTGTGGTTGGAGTCCCCTCGCTGTGTCTCTAAAAGAACCAAGATGAACAAGTCATGGCTCTCAGAGGACTTTTCTTCCCCTGGGTCAGCCAGGGGACGGGAAAGGCACGCGTATTTTTGAGAGTGCTTCATGCAAAGCATCTTTTTCTTTTTCAAAAGGGGGCTCAACCGATGCCAGTCAAGTGGGGTGTGTGTGGCCCAGTTAGTGGCAACGAGGGAGACTGTGGTTGGAGTCCCCTCGCTGTGTCTCTAAAAGAACCAAGATGAACAAGTCATGGCTCTCAGAGGACTTTTCTTCCCCTGGGTCAGCCAGGGGACGGGAAAGGCACGCGTATTTTTGAGAGTGCTTCATGCAAAGCATCTTTTTCTTTTTCAAAAGGGGGCTCAACCGATGCCAGTCAAGTGGGGTGTGTGTGGCCCAGTTAGTGGCAACGAGGGAGACTGTGGTTGGAGTCCCCTCGCTGTGTTTTACATGCTTTTAGAAGGGCATGAAATGGCTTGGAGGTTGACTTTCATCATATGCAAACTGTTGGCTACCAAAATGCTGCCTTTCCAACAACTGTGGTTATAGGCAATGAGGAACATACTGATGAAGATGAGACGCAGATACCCGATTGGGATGACAACTTAAATATTCGGTCAGGGCAAGAAGAAACTCGGTCTGAGGGGTAGGGGAGTGCAAACACAACAATTGATGATTAAGTTCTAGATCACACCTACTGTCAACCCACAGTCAGACACTCGAGGAGGTCAACAGAGGCGGTGGAGGAGGATGCAACCGACGTCGAAGTAACCTGGCGCCTTCCTGGACACAGTCGGAGCACTGGTAGCACGTCTACAACTGCATCCTCAGCCACCACTCTGCCTCTGAGCATTATTCGGGGTGGATCAACAGGTCGCATGGCCTCTAAGCCTTGCCTAGCCAGGTCCTTTTTTGACATAGAAAAAGATCGCCCAAATTATGTGATCTGTAAAATTTGTCATGGTTCTCTTAGTAGAGGTCAAAACCTCAGCAGTTTGACAACTTCTTCCATGAATCGTCACATGAATAAATATCATATGGCCCGATGGGAAGCTCACCGTGCTGCAATGCGGCCTAGCGGAGCGAACCATCCACCGCCTGCCCCTTCCAGTGCATCCGCGCGCTCGTCATCTTCTAGGACTGTGGGGACAGCTGTCACACCTGTTTTTCCACCCACAACTTCCACCACTGTAACCGCAACAGGCAGTTTGCTTGGTAGGTCGTCAGTTGGTTTGGAAGGGGAAACAAGTGAGTGTGTACAGCTCTCTCAGACATCGATAGCACCAACTTTGGATGAAGGCAACATCATGTCTCCGCCTGCACTTTCCTCACAAAGCTGCATTTTTCCAGGGACACCCGACTCAACACCGTCTACACACAGCAGCCAGATCTCTGTCCCTCAGATGTGGTCAAATAAAAGGCCACTTCCTGCGACCCATGACAAAGCGAAGAGGTTGACTCTATCCCTCTGTAAGCTGTTGACTACAGAAATGCTGCCTTTCCGCCTAGTGGACACACAGGATTTTAGAGACCTTATGTCTGTCGCTGTGCCCCAGTACCAGATGCCTAGTCGCCACTACTTCTCTAAGAAAGGTGTGCCCGCGCTACACCAGCATGTCGCACACAACATCACCGCTTCCTTGAGAAACTCTGTGTGTGAACGGGTGCATTTCACCACCGATACTTGGACCAGTAAGCATGGACAGGGACGTTACATGTCGCTGACTGGCCACTGGGTAACTATGGTGATAGATGGTGAAGGGTCTGCTGCACAAGTCTTGCCGTCCCCACGACTTGTGTGTCAATCCTCTGTCTGTCCAAGTTCCGCCACTGCTTCTGCATCCTCCACCTCATCTGGGTCCTCCACCTCCGCCCCAAGCCTGCCTGGTCAGGCCACCAGCGTTCTCACTGCGCAGAAGGAATCACGCACCCCTCATTACTATGCTGGTAGCAGAGCGCAACGGCATCAGGCGGTCTTTAGCTTGACATGTCTTTGAAATAGGAGTCACACAGCGACTGAGTTGTGGGCAGCTCTGGAGACTGATTTTGATAAATGGTTGTCTCCACTCAACCTGCAGCCTGGTAAGGCCGTGTGCGACAATGCTGCAAACCTGGGTGCGGCCCTTCGCCTGGGCAAGGTGACACACGTGCCTTGTATGGCTCACGTGTTTAACCTTGTTGTCCAGCAATTTTTAACACACTATCCCGGCCTAGATGGCCTTCTGACCAGGGCACGGAAACTGTCTGCAGTGCTCACTTCCGCCGTTCAACCGCCGCACCTGAGCGACTTGCATCGCTCCAGAAGTCTTTCGGCCTGCCGGTTCATCGCCTGAAATGCGATGTGGCGACACGCTGGAATTCAACTCTCCACATGTTACAGCGACTGTGGCAGCACCGGCGAGCCCTGGTGCAATACGTCATGATGTATAGCCTGGGCCAACGAGATGCAGAAGTGGGGCAGATCACCCTGATGGAGTGATCTCAGATCAAGGACCTATGCACCCTTCTGCACAGTTTCGACATGGCGACGAATATGTTTAGCGCTGATAATGCCATTATCAGCATGACGATTACAGTCATTTACATGCTGGAGCACACGCTAAACACTATTCGTAGTCAGGGGGTGGGACAACAGGAAGGGGAGGAACTACAGGAGGATTCATATGCGCAAGACACAACAACATCACCAAGGTCCAGACGTTCATCATCACCAACGCGGCAGGCATGGGACCATGGGGGACAGGGATCAACAAGGGCGCATGGTAGCAGGTGAGATGTTGAGGAAGGTGCAGGAGGACATGAAGATATGGAGGACGAACTGTCCATGGACATGGAAGACTCAGCAGATGAGGGGGACCTTGGTCAAATTTCAGTTGAAAGAGGTTGGGGGGAGATGACAGAGGAAGAAAGAACGGTTAGCACCTCTATGCCACAAACACAGCGTGGACTTGGTGCGCATGGCTGCGCAAGACACATGAGTGCCTTCTTGTTGCACTACCTCCAACATGACCCTCGTATTGTCAAAATTAGAAGTGATGATGACTACTGGCTTGCCACACTATTAGATCCCCGGGACAAGTCCAAATTTTGTGACATAATTCCACCCATAGAAAGGGACGCACGTATGCAGGAGTATCAGCAGAAGCTGTTACTCGATCTTAGCTCGGCTTTTCCACCAAACAACCGTGCAGGTGAAGGGAGTGATTCTCCCAGTTGTAACTTGACAAACATGGGACGGCCTCGTCATCTTCAACAGTCTACCCGTACCAGTAGGACCGTATCTGGTGCTGGTAACAGCAATTTTATGGAATCTTTTCATAATTTTTTTAGACCCTCCTTTGCAAGGCCACCAGAGACAACAAGTCTGACACATAGTCAACGGATGGAGAGGATGATACAGGAGTATCTCCAAATGAACATCGATGCAATGACTTTGCAAATGGAGCCTTGCTCCTTTTGTGCTTCAAATCTAGAAAAATGTCAAGAGCTCTCCAGTTACGCCTCGAAGATTTTGTCGTGTCCAGCTGCCAGCGTTGTCTCTGAACGTGTCTTCAGTGCTGCTGGGTGTGTGCTGACAGATAAGCGCACGCGTCTGTCCAGTGACAATGTGGACAGACTGACGTTCATCAAAATGAACAAGTCATGGATCCAGAAGGAATTTACTACCCCTGTGTCATCCTGGGGAGAGTAAATGCTTGTGGATTTGGAATGTGCTTGATGCAAATCAAAACATCCTGTTTGCAACTAGGGCACAAGTGCTGCCACTGATAAGGTGTCTGTGTGGGGCCCAATTTTTGGAAAAAAAGGGAGACTCCGCTTGGAGTAACCCTTGCTTGCTGTGTTTTTTAAAAATGATACAAGATGAACAGATCTGAAGGCAAGATGAAGCCAACATCATGTCTCCGCCTGCACTTTTCTCACAAACCTGCATTTTTCCAGGGACACCCTACTCAACACCGTCTACAGACAGCAGCCAGATCTCTGTCCCTCAGATGTGGTCAAATAAAAGGCCACTTACTGCGACCCATGACAAAGCTAAGTGGTTGACTCTATCCCTCTGTAAGCTGTTGGCTACCGAAATGCTGCCTTTACGCGTAGTGGACACACAGGATTTTACAGACCTTATGTCTGTCGCTGTGCCCCAGTACCAGATGCCCAATCACCACTGCTTCTCCAAGAAAAGCATGCCCGCGCTACACCGGCATGTCGCACACAACATCACCACTTCCTTGAGAAAATCTGTGTGCGACAGGGTGCATTTCAACACAGATACTTGGACCAGTAAGCATAGACAGGGTCATTACATGTCACTGACTGGGCACTGGCAAACTATGGTGAGAGATGGAGAAGGGTCTGCTGTACAAGTCTTGCCGTCCCCACGAGTTGTTTCAATCCTTGTTCTGTATGTAGAAGTTAATACACTGCTTCTGCCTCTTCAACCTCGTGTGGGTCCTCTACCTTTGCGCAAACCCTGTGTGGTCAGGCCACCCTTCCTTGCAACTGCGCACAAGGACTACCACACACCTCCTTACTATGCTGGCAGCAGAGCTCAATGCCATCAGGCGGTCAAAGTTTTACTTTGAAATGTATGGGAAATGTGAGTCACACCGCTATTACAGAGAATAGTAGTCAGGCAGGGTCAAAACATTAATTGAGGAACAGGAACAGAATGGGACGGCCAGGACTTAATCAGAAAACAAGCAGAGGTGAAATGCGTATCGGCCAACAAGGTACATAAACAGCAAGCAGGAAAAGTAGTCAGGTAACAAGCACACAAAATCATAAAACTGAACTGGGGGTAAAATTAACCAGAGGTTCATAGCTATGTCTGGCAGTGGTCTGCAGACAGGATGGGCATAAAAAAGGGTGTGGTGTCTTCCCATTGGTTGTAGCTGAATGATGGTATTTCATCTGTGAGATACCCACCAGCTACATTCAGCCAGAGATTCTGCATCTGTCAAGGTAATGCAGCCCAGTGGGTGAGCATAACCTGCGTCCACCTGCGCCGCTGGCATCGACTACTCTCCCATCATCAGCACTATTCATGAAAGGAACACGTTGTCACCTGGCGACCGGAGTACAAATTGACGGAGCGGACTCCGTTGGTGACTTAACAGCCGTGTGCGGCAATGATGCAAACCTGGCTGCGGGCCATCCTCAGGGCAATGTGACACACGTGCCTTTTATGGCTCACGTGTTGATCCGAATTCTCCAGCAATTTTTAAAACACCATCACGGCCTACATGGCCTTGTGCAGCGGGCACGCTCGCTATGTGCTCACTTCCATCGTGCGCACACAGCAGCTCAACAACTTTCATCACTCCGGAAGTCTTAGGGTCTGTCAGTTAAACGCCGGAAATGCGATGTTCCGACACGCAGGAATTGGAATCTGCACATGTTGCAGCGTGTGTGGCAGCACCGCAGAGCCCTGCTGAAATACGGTAAGACATATAGCCTGGGATAAGTTGATCCAGAGGTGGTGCAGATCACGCTGCTGGAGTGGTGTCAGATCAAGGACCTATGCACCCTGCTACACAGTTTTGAAATGTCGACGAAGATGTTTAGCACTGGCAATGTCATTCTCAGCGTGACAATTCTGGTCATCTACATGATGGAGCACACTGTAATTATTATTCGGAGTCAGGTGTTGGGACAAGAGGAAGGGGAGGAAGTACAGGAGGAGTCATATGCGGAAGGGATAACAAGATCTACGAGGTCCAGATGGTCAGCGGCACCTATGCGGCAGTCATGGTGAGGGAGAGGGATTAACAAGGGCGCATAGTATCAGCAAAAAGTGTTGATGAAAGTGCAGGAGCCCATGAAGAAATGGAGGACGAACTGGCGATGGGCATGGAAGACTCAGCAGATGAGTGAGAGCTTGCTCACATTTCGGTTGTGCGAGGTTGTGGGTAGAGGGCAGAGGAAGGATGCACGATTCTCACCTCTCTGCCACCAACACACCAAGGACTTGGTCCTCCTGGATGCACAAGACACATGAGCGCCTTCTTGCTGCACTACCTACATGACCCTCGGATTGTATGAATTTGAAGTAATCCTGAATACTGGGTTGCCACACTGTTAGATCCCCGGTACAAGACAAAATTTGGCGAACTAATTCCTGCCATAGAAATAGACGCACGTATACAGGAGTATCTGCAGAATGTGGTACGCAATCTTAGATCTACTTTTCCACTAAACACCAGTGCTGCACAGAGTGAATCTCAACACTTTGTCATGGATAGGAGGAAATGGTCTTTTACTTGTCCACATCGGAGGGACCGAGGGATGGCTGCTGTGCTGAGATGGCGTTGAGTACGGTGTCCCTGCACAGTTGCACTTTTGGTCATATCCCAAAATGAGTTGAAAAAGGACAGATGCTGTTGGAAAGGGGAACAGGTGTGTTGGAAAGGGGAAAAAAATTTTGGTCCGTGGATTTGGTGGTTAAACAACTGTAACATTTGCTGAAGAAACAACATCTGTTACAGTGGGACTGGCAGATTTGGATAAAGTGGTATATAATCTGTGACCGCTATATAACAAAAATTAATAAGAAAAGAAAGAGAAAGGTATATATCACCTTCAGCAGTCAGTGTCCACCGTGCTCCCAGTTGGAAAAGGAGAGGTTGGCAACTTGAAGGTTTGGTGGAGGATACAGAGCTGTGTGGCTATGAAACTAATAGTAGCCTGAACCGAGTTAGACGCCATTCGGATCTGGAGACTGTGAGCCCTGTTAGCGTCACAGGGTCCACATGCCCACCCAGCCCAGGAACTCCCTGTTAACAACACAGGGGCCATTGAGTACGCTGACCGTGTGCGTAGGGGCCACACCTGTGGACAGCAGGCGCATCAGCAGCAGCAGGCCTGTTAATGCCACTGGGCTGCACAAGCAGGACTGTTAGGACAGGAGCTGGTCTTAACCGTTCTGCGTTACCAACTGTGGTGGTGGCCTGCATCCACCACCCTATCCCTGCCTACCTCTGGCCTAAAGCCGCAATGGGTTCAACACATGGAGGTGTGCTCTTTCGGAGCATAATAGAAGACTGCGCACCTCCTTGTTGGCTCCAGCCCCTTTTATAACCTGGGTCCGCCCCAAACCAGGGTGAACCACAATGCACCTCCTGGAGACAAAAGCAGAGTGACACGTCATGAGTGGCATAACTAGCGTCCTATTTGGAAACGCAACTTCAATGATGACCTCATGGCTGCCATGACCCAAACACCTCACCAGTCATCGTCTGACCATCAATAATGCGGTGACAAGTCATAGGTGTGGGCCTCTGCAAGCCATTTGGGAGGACACCTGATGCCCTGTGGTCTATATGGGACCCCCACATCAGGGCCAGGGCCAAAGAGTTCATTACCGGACCTAGTCTCTGATGCAGGAAGTGCCTGAGCATGCTCAGTAGCATGAAATACAGTCTCTGAAAAAAGACTATCAGCTTTAGCATGGTGTCTAGGCACAAAACAGGACTTAGACCCGGCACAGAATGCAAGCACCTGTGCAAAGAGGCTTTTCACACTTAGTGTGGGAGCATGCGCTGTATCCCGAAATGAAGACTTAGCGTCAGGAATGGCACAGTCAGGCTGAGCATACTCACTAGGCGAAACACTGTAATTATGCTGCAGCTGGGGTACATCGGCACACGCATGCGCACTAGCTGCCTCTCCACACTTAGACGTGGAGGGGAAATTTGTCTTGGAGATGCTGTCTATGAACAGAAGGAAAAGCTAAAGGAAGCCTGACTTTCTATCCCTCCGAATTATGAAATGCAGCAATGAATTCCATGAGTTTGCTATAACATTAGCGTAGCTAAATGTGCATGAGGGTGTGATGTAGAGGTGCTAGAAATAGCTTGTCACCAGTGGGGCACTAATGGAATACAACAGCCAGTTCTATGATGCCACAAAATGGCAGTATTTTGTGCTATCATTATAGCTTATTAAAAACAGAGCACGAGGTTGTCATGCAGAGGTGCTGCACATAGATTTGCAGTAGTGTGAATAGACAAAAGTACAATAGCCACGTTTAGGATACAACTAGGTACAGTGAGTGTTTGCTAGTATAATGGCTGAGTTTAAAAAAGTTTGAGTGTGCAATGCAGGCAGACGTGCTGCAAATAACGTTCCAATACTGTGAATTGACAAAAGTACAATAGCCACGTTTAGGATACAACTAGGTACAGTGAGTGTTTGCTAGTATAATGGCTGAGTTTAAAAAAGTTAGAGTGTGCAATGCAGGCAGACGTGCTGCAAATATCGTTCCAATACTGTGAATAGACAAAAGTAAAATAGCCACGTTTAGGATACAACTAGGTACACTGAGTGTTTGCTAGTATAATGGCTGAGTTTAAAAAAGTTAGAGTGTGCAATGCAGGCAGACGTGCTGCAAATAACGTTCCAATACTGTGAATTGACAAAAGTACAATAGCCACGTTTAGGATACAACTAGGTACACTGAGTGTTTGCTAGTATAATGGCTGAGTTTAAAAAAGTTAGAGTGTGCAATGCAGGCAGACGTGCTGCAAATAACGTTCCAATACTGTGAATTGACAAAAGTACAATAGCCACGTTTAGGATACAACTAGGTACAGTGAGTGTTTGCTAGTATAATGGCTGAGTTTAAAAAAGTTAGAGTGTGCAATGCAGGCAGACGTGCTGCAAATATCGTTCCAATACTGTGAATAGACAAAAGTAAAATAGCCACGTTTAGGATACAACTAGGTACACTGAGTGTTTGCTAGTATAATGGCTGAGTTTAAAAAAGTTAGAGTGTGCAATGCAGGCAGACGTGCTGCAAATAACGTTCCAATACTGTGAATAGACAAAAGTACAATAGCCACGTTTAGGATACAACTAGGTACACTGAGTGTTTGCTACTATAAATGGCTGAGTTTAAAAAAGTTTGAGTGTGCAATGCAGGCAGACGTGCTGCAAATAACGTTCCAATACTGTGAATTGACAAAAGTACAATAGCCACGTTTAGGATACAACTAGGTACAGTGAGTGTTTGCTAGTATAATGGCTGAGTTTAAAAAAGTTTGAGTGTGCAATGCAGGCAGACGTGCTGCAAATAACGTTCCAATACTGTGAATTGACAAAAGTACAATAGCCACGTTTAGGATACAACTAGGTACAGTGAGTGTTTGCTAGTATAATGGCTGAGTTTAAAAAAGTTTGAGTGTGCAATGCAGGCAGACGTGCTGCAAATAACGTTCCAATACTGTGAATTGACAAAAGTACAATAGCCACGTTTAGGATACAACTAGGTACAGTGAGTGTTTGCTAGTATAATGGCTGAGTTTAAAAAAGTTAGAGTGTGCAATGCAGGCAGACGTGCTGCAAATATCGTTCCAATACTGTGAATAGACAAAAGTAAAATAGCCACGTTTAGGATACAACTAGGTACACTGAGTGTTTGCTAGTATAATGGCTGAGTTTAAAAAAGTTAGAGTGTGCAATGCAGGCAGACGTGCTGCAAATAACGTTCCAATACTGTGAATAGACAAAAGTACAATAGCCACGTTTAGGATACAACTAGGTACACTGAGTGTTTGCTACTATAAATGGCTGAGTTTAAAAAAGTTTGAGTGTGCAATGCAGGCAGACGTGCTGCAAATAACGTTCCAATACTGTGAATTGACAAAAGTACAATAGCCACGTTTAGGATACAACTAGGTACAGTGAGTGTTTGCTAGTATAATGGCTGAGTTTAAAAAAGTTTGAGTGTGCAATGCAGGCAGACGTGCTGCAAATAACGTTCCAATACTGTGAATTGACAAAAGTACAATAGCCACGTTTAGGATACAACTAGGTACAGTGAGTGTTTGCTAGTATAATGGCTGAGTTTAAAAAAGTTTGAGTGTGCAATGCAGGCAGACGTGCTGCAAATAACGTTCCAATACTGTGAATTGACAAAAGTACAATAGCCACGTTTAGGATACAACTAGGTACAGTGAGTGTTTGCTAGTATAATGGCTGAGTTTAAAAAAGTTAGAGTGTGCAATGCAGGCAGACGTGCTGCAAATATCGTTCCAATACTGTGAATAGACAAAAGTAAAATAGCCACGTTTAGGATACAACTAGGTACACTGAGTGTTTGCTAGTATAATGGCTGAGTTTAAAAAAGTTAGAGTGTGCAATGCAGGCAGACGTGCTGCAAATAACGTTCCAATACTGTGAATAGACAAAAGTACAATAGCCACGTTTAGGATACAACTAGGTACACTGAGTGTTTGCTACTATAAATGGCTGAGTTTAAAAAAGTTTGAGTGTGCAATGCAGGCAGACGTGCTGCAAATAACGTTCCAATACTGTGAATTGACAAAAGTACAATAGCCACGTTTAGGATACAACTAGGTACAGTGAGTGTTTGCTAGTATAATGGCTGAGTTTAAAAAAGTTTGAGTGTGCAATGCAGGCAGACGTGCTGCAAATAACGTTCCAATACTGTGAATTGACAAAAGTACAATAGCCACGTTTAGGATACAACTAGGTACAGTGAGTGTTTGCTAGTATAATGGCTGAGTTTAAAAAAGTTTGAGTGTGCAATGCAGGCAGACGTGCTGCAAATAACGTTCCAATACTGTGAATTGACAAAAGTACAATAGCCACGTTTAGGATACAACTAGGTACAGTGAGTGTTTGCTAGTATAATGGCTGAGTTTAAAAAAGTTAGAGTGTGCAATGCAGGCAGACGTGCTGCAAATATCGTTCCAATACTGTGAATAGACAAAAGTAAAATAGCCACGTTTAGGATACAACTAGGTACACTGAGTGTTTGCTAGTATAATGGCTGAGTTTAAAAAAGTTAGAGTGTGCAATGCAGGCAGACGTGCTGCAAATAACGTTCCAATACTGTGAATAGACAAAAGTACAATAGCCACGTTTAGGATACAACTAGGTACACTGAGTGTTTGCTACTATAAATGGCTGAGTTTAAAAAAGTTTGAGTGTGCAATGCAGGCAGACGTGCTGCAAATAACGTTCCAATACTGTGAATTGACAAAAGTACAATAGCCACGTTTAGGATACAACTAGGTACACTGAGTGTTTGCTACTATAAATGGCTGAGTTTAAAAAAGTTTGAGTGTGCAATGCAGGCAGACGTGCTGCAAATAACGTTCCAATACTGTGAATTGACAAAAGTACAATAGCCACGTTTAGGATACAACTAGGTACACTGAGTGTTTGCTAGTATAATGGCTGAGTTTAAAAAAGTTAGAGTGTGCAATGCAGGCAGACGTGCTGCAAATAACGTTCCAATACTGTGAATAGACAAAAGTACAATAGCCACGTTTAGGATACAACTAGGTACACTGAGTGTTTGCTACTATAAATGGCTGAGTTTAAAAAAGTTTGAGTGTGCAATGCAGGCAGACGTGCTGCAAATAACGTTCCAATACTGTGAATTGACAAAAGTACAATAGCCACGTTTAGGATACAACTAGGTACACTGAGTGTTTGCTACTATAAATGGCTGAGTTTAAAAAAGTTAGAGTGTGCAATGCAGGCAGACGTGCTGCAAATATCGTTCCAATACTGTGAATAGACAAAAGTACAATAGCCACGTTTAGGATACAACTAGGTACACTGAGTGTTTGCTAGTATAATGGCTTAGTAACAATGAGTTGTAGTGTGCAATGCAGGCAGACGTGCTCTGCAAATGTCTTTGCACTAGTGGGACTATAGCAAAGTCCAATAGCCACGTTTAGGATGCCACTAGGTACACTGAGTGTTTGCTAGTAAAATTGCTTAGTTTAAAAAAGTTGGAGTGTGCAATGCAGGCAGATGTGCTCTGCTAATATCTTTGCACTAGTGGGACTATAGCAAAGTCCAATAGCCACGTATAGGATGCCACTAGGTACACTGAGTGTTTGCTAGTATAATGGCTTAGTTAAAATGAGTTTGAGTGTGCAATGCAGGCAGACGCGCTATGCAAATGTCTTTGCACTAGTGGGACTATAGCAAAGTCCAATAGCCACGTATAGGATGCCACTAGGTACACTGAGTGTTTGCTAGTATAATGGCTTGGTTTTAATGAGTTGGAGTGTGCAATGCAGGCAGACGCGCTCTGCAAATGTCTTTGCACTAGTGGGACTATAGCAAAGTCCAATAGCCACGTATAGGATGCCACTAGGTACACTGAGTGTTTGCTAGTATAATGGCTTGGTTAGAATGAGTTGTAGTGTGCAATGCAGGCAGATGTGCTCTGCTAATGTCTTTGCACTAGTGGGACTATAGCAAAGTCCAATAGCCACGTATAGGATGCCACTAGGTACACTGAGTGTTTGCTAGTATAATGGCTTAGTTAAAATGAGTTTGAGTGTGCAATGCAGGCAGACGCGCTATGCAAATGTCTTTGCACTAGTGGGACTATAGCAAAGTCCAATAGCCACGTATAGGATGCCACTAGGTACACTGAGTGTTTGCTAGTATAATGGCTTGGTTAGAATGAGTTGTAGTGTGCAATGCAGGCAGATGTGCTCTGCTAATGTCTTTGCACTAGTGGGACTATAGCAAAGTCCAATAGCCACGTATAGGATGCCACTAGGTACACTGAGTGTTTGCTAGTATAATGGCTTAGTTAAAATGAGTTTGAGTGTGCAATGCCGGCAGACGCGCTATGCAAATGTCTTTGCACTAGTGGGACTATAGCAAAGTCCAATAGCCACGTATAGGATGCCACTAGGTACACTGAGTGTTTGCTAGTATAATGGCTTGGTTTTAATGAGTTGGAGTGTGCAATGCAGGCAGACGCGCTCTGCAAATGTCTTTGCACTAGTGGGACTATAGCAAAGTCCAATAGCCACGTATAGGATGCCACTAGGTACACTGAGTGTTTGCTAGTATAATGGCTTGGTTAGAATGAGTTGTAGTGTGCAATGCAGGCAGACGCGCTCTGCAAATGTCTTTGCACTAGTGGGACTATAGCAAAGTCCAATAGCCACGTATAGGATGCCACTAGGTACACTGAGTGTTTGCTAGTATAATGGCTTGGTTAGAATGAGTTGTAGTGTGCAATGCAGGCAGACGCGCTCTGCAAATGTCTTTGCACTAGTGGGACTATAGCAAAGTCCAATAGCCACGTATAGGATGCCACTAGGTACACTGAGTGTTTGCTAGTATAATGGCTTAGTTATCAGTTGGAGTGTGCAGAGGACAAGAGGGTACAGTGGCAGGATTGTGGTGCTCTGGGTAGAGGAATGGAAGCCTGCCTTTCTATTCCCTCCTAATGGTGAAATGCAGGTAGGAAATCCCTGACCTGGGCTACACAGACGCTGTTGCTGTTTGCAGGACCTGTCACCTATGGCTCTCTGACCCTGCCGGTTGGAGCCCTTAAAAGGACTGCTATAAAGTGCTCTCCCTAAGCTGTCTAACGCTGTGTATGCAGCGCATACAGCTGTATCGGCTATAGGACTCAGGAAGACGGAGCTGCGACAGTGATGTCTGACACCAAAGACGCAGAAGGCAGATAATGGCGTCCGTGAAGAAAATGTCCGGTTTTATAATGCAGGGACATGTGACATGCAGATCCTATCACACATGCCGTTGCTTCTCTGGCTCAAAGTCCACTTAGCTGTGTGTGTGTCTGGGATTGGCTGACATGCTGGCCCGCCCCACAAGACGCGCGCACTTAGGGAAGGAAGACAAGAAAAAAAAAAAAAAAAAATGGCGATCGCCATTATAGAAACAGCAGTGATCTGAAGGCGCTGTTCACGCACACTATACACTGAAATGTGATAATAGTTTGATTCACAGAGTGACTTACACTATTACAGCAGAAACCAAGCTATGATTTAGCTGTTTTTTGGCTGCTAGAACCGTTCTCGAACGTTTCTAGAACTACCGAGCTTTTGCAAAAAGCTCGAGTTCTAGTTCGATCTAGAACATGCCCCAAAATCACTCGAGCCGCGAACTGGAGAACCACGAACCACGAACCGCGCTCAACTCTAGTAGAGAGCCAATTCATGCCACGTGTCCAGCTTGGATACCCAATAATTGTAAGGCACAGAGGAATGTCGGAGTACAGTTGTTCGATCTGCAAGGTACTCCTTCAGCATCTGGGCAAACTTAGGATTTCTTGTGGCACTACCCCGCACCTCAGGGGCTGTGGTACGTGAGGGGCTGAGAAAACTGTCCCACATCTTAAAGACTGTTCCCCTACCTCTGGCGGATTGGACTTGTGCCTCTCTCGGCTGTACGCCTCGGTTGTCCACTGATTCATGACCTATGCCGCTAGCGTTTTGTGAGGGGAATGCTTTGCCTACTTCCGTGACTATGGCCTTCTGGAACTGCTGCATTTTGCCTGACCTCTCCGCCTCGGGAATAAGAGACATAAAGTTCTCCTTTTAGCGTGGGTCTAACAGTGTTACCAACCAGTAATGATTGTCGGCCAAGATGTTCTTAACGCGAGGGTCACGAGACAGGCAGCTTACCATAAAGTCAGCCATGTGTGCCAGACTCTTAACAGCCATCACTTCAGTATCCTGACCAACACGATGACTGAACATGCTGTCCTCCTCCTCCTCCTCCTCATCATCTACCCTGTCCTCTGGCCAGCCACGCTGAACCGAGGATATGACTGCATGTCATATCCTCAATTTGGCCAGAGAGTTGCTCCATGTCTTCATCCTCCTCCTCGTCATAGTCCTCCACTGCACGTTGTGATGAGACGAGGCTGGGCTGTGTGTTATCATCACCCACACCCACTACTGTTTCTTGCTCAAACTCATCGCGCTCCGCCTGCAATGCATCATGGTTGTTTTTTGAGCAGAGACCATTTTAGAAGGCAGAGAAGCGGTATGGTGACGCTAATAATGTCGTCATCGCCGCTCACCATCTTGGTGGAGTCCTCAAAGTTTTGGCGGATGGTGCATAGGTCGGACATCCATCTCCACTCCTCAGGTGTTATGTGTGGAGTTTGACCCATTTCCCGACGGCTTAGGTGATGCAGGTACTCAACAACTGCCCTCTTCTGCTCACATATCCTGACCAACTTGTGCAGAGTTGAATTCCAACGCGTGGGGACATCACACACCAGTCTGTGTGCCGGAAGATGCAAACGGCGTCTTAAGCCGGCAAGGCCGGCTGAAGCAGTAGGTGACTTTCGAAAATGTGCAGACAGGCGGCGAACTTTTACCAGCAGATCAGACAGCTCTGAGTATGACTTTAGAAACCGCTGAACCACGAGGTTGAGCACATGGGCCACGCATGGAACATGTGTCAGCTGGCCTCGCCTCAAAGCCGCCACCAGGTTCCGGCCATTGTCACACACGACCTTTCCTGGCTTTAGGTTCAGAGTTGTGAGCCAGTGATCTGCCTGCTGTTTCAGAGCTGTCCACACCTCTTCTGCATTGTGGGGTTTGTCACCTATGCAGATTAGCTTCAGCACTGCCTGTTGCCGCTTCGCCGAGGCAGTGCTGCAGTGCTTCTGTGTCGCCCTGGACAAGCCAGGGGCCACAGAGCACAACACTTAAACACCCCACACTCCCTGCAGGCATATCATAGTCAAAACACAAAATCCTTGTTGCCTTCCCCAGGGGCTGTTGTCCACACCAGGGTGTGGAGCCAGGCGGTTGGTCTCCACCCACCGAGGAGGAGGGAAAACACAGGCAGTGAGAGTTAAGCTAAGGAAGTGGAAGGAGGAAAGTAGTAGAGAGGAGAAAAGTGACAGCAAAGAGCCTGAAGTTGGTCCGGGTGTGTGGCCCGGACAGGACAGCAAGGTTGGCAGGATGTGGTGACCGTCTGCAGTGGAGGCCGATTGGAGTCTGCCGTAAGGACCGTGGACGGGTGGTGACCCGGCCGTACCGGACCGGTATACAAAGAGAAGCCAGCACCATTGGCAGAGGACTTTCGGATCCCGGCAAGGCTTGGTGTCGCCGTGAATTTGACAAATCCGTTAGTGAAGGGAACCTCAGGGTTTCCAAACAGCCAAGTCCAGATAGAAGGCAACCGTACAACCGTGAAGGGGAGACACAGCCACCGCCAAGGGCAACCGTCTCCCAGGGCCAGCGCCTGTGGGCAAAAGGGGCTCCTCCGGCCCATATCCAGGTCGGGGAGCGGGTTACCGTTGGGAAACCATCACTACCAACACTTAACTTCGGTGCAGGGAGAGACAGTCATCACTAACCTGCAGGGAGGAACAACCGCAGCCGTCCGAGTGACCCGTCCATCCAGCCACTTGTTTAACCGTGAACTGTGTCATCATCATTGGGCTGAGTGAGTACCTCCGTGCCGTGCGGCACAGCGCTACCCCTGCGACCCTGCACCTCATCAGGCCCCGCAACCCGCCTGTCATCCATGTCTACCCCATCACCAGGCCCCGGGACAACCAACCCCCCTACCCACGGAGGGGAGAAATAACAACAAAGCTGCTCCCTGTCACAGGCTCCCGGGATCCCCGTCCAGAGCAGCGGTGGTGTCCACACAATCACCACAACCGTGGGTGGCGTCACGGACAATATCCCCAAAACCCAAACCACCCCTTTTCACTCACGGGCGAGTAGCGCCGCTCGAGTCCCCGGGATCCGGCCATCGCTCGAGCCAACGAGCAGCAGCAGCCATAGAGCAGCGTCAGCCGGACCCGAGCAGTGGGAGAGCGCACCGTCCCCTCCTCCGCCCGCGACACTTCCAGCTTGGGACTGGTGTGGAGGGTAAAGTGGATCAGGATGTGCAGGAGGAGGAGGAGGCTGAGGAGCATGACATTCCGGAGCTGTAGAGTGTGTGTGAAACCCTGACTGAGGTAGGGCCTGCAAAACTTGGTGTGTGAAGGACGTGTTCCGTCCCTCGCTCAGACTGGGTCCCAGCTTGCACAATATTAACCCAGTGTGACGTCAACGAGATGTAGCGGCCTTGCCCACATGCACTTGTCCACGTGTCTGTGGTTAGGTGGACTTTGGCTGAAACAGCGTTGTTCAGGGCACGTGTGATGTTTTGTGACACGTGGTTATGCAATGCGGGGATGGCACACCGGGAGAAATAGTGGCGGCTGTGGACCGAGTAACGTGGGACAGCTGCCACCATCAGGTCGCGGAATGCTTCTGTCTCAACCAGCCTAAAAGGCAACATTTCCAGCGCAAGCAGTCGCGAAATGTTAGCATTTAGAACTGTGGCATGTGGGGTGTTGGCAGTGTATTTGCGCCTGCGTTCAAAGGTTTGCTGAATGGATAACTGAACGTTGCGCTGGGACAAGGACGTGCTTGATGATGGTGTTCTTTCTGCGTAGGCAACTGCAGGTGCAGGAGTGGAGGAGGCTTGTTCGCAGGCAGCATGGACAGGGGATTGGCTCGCATGCACAACCAGCGAAGACGTAGCAGTGACATCAGCAAGCACTGCTCCTCGACTCTGTTGTACTTCCCACAAAGTCGGGTGCTTGGCTGACATGTGCCTGATCATGCTGGTGGTGGTCAGGCTGCTAGTTTTGGTACCCCTGCTGATGCTGGCATGGCAGGTGTTGCAAATGGCCTTTTTAGAATCATCTGGAGCCAACTTAAAAAACTGCCAGTGTCAGAGTTCCGGGTTTTCCAGTTTTCTTTTGAAAGAGCTTGCCCTTTGTTAACATGGAGTTTTCTGTTCTGTTGCCCTACTTCCTGTCCATCTGTTTAAAAGCCGCCCCTAAAGCTTAGTCCAGTGCCTGAGTATACTGCTTCCTGTGTGCTCCTGCCCTGCTGCTTTTGGTTCCTGATTGTTATTCGGATCCTCTTGGAAAACAACCGACACCGACTCTGGACTTCATCTGGTATCATCTAGCTGTGCCCGGACTCCGTTTGCCGTCTTTGGTCGGCACTTCTGCCCGGTTCCTTCCGTTTAATACCACTCTGGACTCACATCATGTACGGACATTTTTCGACTTACCTATTGCCCTTTTGTGTCCCGGCTGCTGCGCATTTAGGGCTTCTGGGGTGATTGCCAGACAGTCCCTGTATAGGGGTTCGCTCTTGGTGGTCTCCCTGGGGGAGTCCGGTGCGCGGTCCCGGGAATTCCCTTTCGCTCCGTCCCTGGAAGGTATTTCCTGTATTTATGTTCTACTGTGTTTTTGTTCCGTTTATGTACATATTTGCTGGTTGCATATTATAAACGTCTTGCACCAAGAACTCGTCTCTGGTTGTCATTGCCCTAACGCAATCGAAATCCTCAATACATACAATAGTATTACAGCCAGACTCGGGAAGACCTAACATTTGTACAGGCACCTTGTGTCGTGTTGTTCCGGGGAACAGTTGCCTGACGTCTGCCTGGGGCCACCACTCTGCTTCTTACTGCCTGTTGTGATGCTACGCCTCCCTCCCCCTGTGCACTGCTGTCCTCGCTCTGCATATCCTCCTGCCTGGTTGGGTCAGTTACTGTATCATCCACCACGTCGTCTTCCTCTTCCGCACCCTGCTCCTCCTCCTGACTTCCTGACAATTGTGTCTCATCATCGTCCACCCCTTGTTGAGACACGTTGCCAACTTCGTGAGAACGTGGCTGCTCAAATATTTGGGCATCTGTACATACAATCTCGTCATGGCCCACTTCAACAGGAGCTGGCGAGAGGCCAGAATTTGTGAATGGAAACGTGAACGAACAGCTCTTCCGAGTGTACAAGTGTGGGATCAGTAATGTCCGTGGACGTGTACTCGGCCTGGTGGTAGGAAGGAGGATCAGGTTCTGAAATGTGCGGTGCAGTATCACGGCTACTGACACTTGACCGTGTGGAAGACAGAGTGTTTGTGGTGGTGCCAATCTGACTAGAAGCATTATCCGCTATCCAACTAACAACCTGTTGACACTGGTCTTGGTTCAAGAGCGGTGTACTGCTGCGGTCCCCAAGAATTTGGGACAGGACGTGCGAGCGACTAGATGTGGCCCTTTGTTGTGGCGAAATTAGAGCTTGCACACAACCTCGGTCTCTGCCTGCACCACCATCACGTCCACTTCCTTGTTCGTTGACAACGCCCTTGCGCATTTTGCAATGCTGTGCTGATGTGTATTATTCACTAGACTTGTGCGTTATATCCAAGTTTTTGCAAAACTCACACAAATGCAGCGGAAAGCTGCCACCAACAGGCACACACGTGCGTTTTTTAAATGCAAGCACGGAGGCTCTAAGAACCTAACAGGTCTCTATCCAGGGACAACGTGGAGCCTCCCAATTTTTGGCTGCCCTGCCTAAGGGCTATACTATAATACACCCACTTCCTTCCAATGGGCACTTCAGGTTTACAGGCCCTCATGCACGTCTCTATCCAGGGACAACGTGGAGCCTCCCAATTTTTGGCTGCCCTGCCTAAGGGCTATACTACAATACACCCACTTCCTTCCAATGGGCACTTCAGGTTTACAGGCCCTCATGCACGTCTCTATCCAGGGACAACGTGGAGCCTCCCAATTTTTGGCTGCCCTGCCTAAGGGCTATACTACAATAGACCCACTTCCTTCCAATGGGCACTTCAGGTTTACAGGCCCTCATGCACGTCTCTATCCAGGGACAACGTGGAGCCTCCCAATTTTTGGCTGCCCTGCCTAAGGGCTATACTATAATACACCCACTTCCTTCCAATGGGCACTTCAGGTTTACAGGCCCTCATGCACGTCTCTATCCAGGGACAACGTGGAGCCTCCCAATTTTTGGCTGCCCTGCCTAAGGGCTATACTACAATACACCCACTTCCTTCCAATGGGCACTTCAGGTTTACAGGCCCTCATGCACGTCTCTATCCAGGGACAACGTGGAGCCTCCCAATTTTTGGCTGCCCTGCCTAAGGGCTATACTACAATACACCCACTTCCTTCCAATGGGCACTTCAGGTTTACAGGCCCTCATGCACGTCTCTATCCAGGGACAACGTGGAGCCTCCCAATTTTTGGCTGCCCTGCCTAAGGGCTATACTACAATAGACCCACTTCCTTCCAATGGGCACTTCAGGTTTACAGGCCCTCATGCACGTCTGTATGCAGGGGCATTGGTGAACCTCACAATTTTGGACTGCCCTGGCAAAGGAAAATACTACAAAGACTCACTTCCTCAAAATGGGCACATTAGACTCAAGAGGCCTTCATGTACGTCTCTTCTCAGGGACATCGGAGTGCCACACAATGTTTTCACGTAAAATCTTTCATGTATTAATCTCAAAAAGTAACATACACCAGCTCTATCTCACTATTGCGTATGTGCCCTTAACATTTCTGCCATGAAAAATCATTTTGGGGTCATTTTGGAAGGTTTTCTGGTGAGTCCGTAAAAATGGCGTAAAACGCGGACAAAATTGTTCACAGCTGTGACTTTTCAGTGATAAATGCTTCAAGGGGTCTTCCCCATGCTGTTGCCATGTCATTTGAGCACTCTTCTGAGACTTTTGTGACATTTTTAGGGTTTCTCCATGCTGCCGGGGGGTCATTTCACAAAAATACTCGGGTCTCCCATAGGATAACATTGGGCTCGTTGCTCGGCCCGAGTACACGAGTATCTTGGGATGCTCGGCCCGAGCTTCGAGCACCCGAGCTTTTTAGTACTCGCTCATCACTACCTCTAAACACTATTTCTTGCTGAAAGCCCGGTCAAAGGAAAACCAAATTTCCAATCCTTATAATACTTTAATAGCCTGTCGTTACCTCTAACCATCACTAAGTGGAGCCAGAAGAAAACAGTCGTTCAGGCACAGGTATAATACATTAAAAAAACCCACTGTAAACAGCCTGGGCTAGTTGTGTATACTAATTTCGTAACGGAGGGAAAACTTACTGATGATGGGTCAGCTGGATGGTGATAACGTGCTCCGACGCGCGTTTCGCAGTCACTTCCTTGGGGGAGATCGGAAATCCTTTGCTTTGCACCCTTATTAGATGTGATATTCTTTCATCTCTTGTTATGTTCTTCTTTACCATATAGGTGTATTTTGGCATCTTATATGTCTTTTTACACATTTCTAATAAAAGCTATTTTCATTTTTTACATTCTGCACGTGATTTCTTGAATCCTGCAGTTTCTTTTCATATATATATTTGGATATATCATTCTTGCATTGCGTCAAAGCCTTTTCGGTTTATTTTTTTTACCGCCCAGTGTGAATTGGCTTTATGATGTGCTTATTTCTTAGTATGAAAAAAATACAAACAAAATGAAATCAGCCAGTATTAAGCATATTTCACGTCTTTCAAACATCTTAGACTGAATCCATTGAAATGTCAGGGTCAGCATTCACATTGATCTGGTATTTATTTGGATAAACCTAAGAACTTCAAAACCACCGAAGATCAAAACCTGATTTTCTCCATTTCTCCATCCTGCTCTTCATACGTGAGGTTTAATTACTGAATCAGCTTAGTCACAAACTATTATCACCGTAATAATTGGAGTATAATGGACTTCTGCTGCCTACTCTCGTAATTAAGGCTCCTGCTGTGATATATTTCATACACTTGCCATTTAATTATTTCATGCCAAAGAAATAGTGTTATGAAAATGTATTAATATACATCCGTGGCTTACCACATCTCACATCTGTTAAGAGATGTTATTATCCAAGAAGAAAGGTTGGAAAACTGAAGTATTTGCTACAAATGGAGCACAATTCAGTGCTGGTCATGAGCAAGAACACAATATGCAAAATGAAGGTCACATCTATTGATTGTTGGACTGGGGAACCAAGGGCCCACCATTAACATGGATTCTGGAGACCCCCTGTTCAGCCACATGGAAATATTACATTACCCTCATTCACAAATTTACCTTCACTTCAATTTAATAATAAACTGGGCAATTTGCTAAAATGACTCTTTCGGCACAGAACGACTGTGCAAACCAAGAACTGGAGCTTGGTGCACCCTTGGTGCTGCCAAACATTTGCATAGATCAGGAACAAAGGAAATGTGGGGCTATCACTGCGCTGCCGAAGATATGATATAAATCCAAAGAAGGTCAAATGAAGGTGGTTTTATTCTACGCGTTTCAAAGTGTCTCCTCACTTCTTCATCAGGAAATCCACGAAAACATTTGCGTACACCTTGTTTTACATCAATCTTTGCACTTCTTTGGCTCATTAAAGTCGAAGAACAGGGGAAGGTGAAGATAGATGAAAAACAAGTGAGAAAATACGCTAAAATGTTTGGCCACACCAAGAGTGCACCAAGCTGTTCTGTTCCCATGTACTATACACTTGTATTGCTCCTGGGTCACTATGACCTGGTTTATTAAATCTTGATTTTAGATACTCTAACTCAATTATTTTTATACCTTCTGCTTACTAGACTTTTTTTTTAATCAGAAAAAAACTTAGTAATAAGCAAAATGAAAAATAGCAAACTACACATGTGGTAACAAAACCAAACCAAGACAAGCAAATCAAACATTTTGTGAAAAAAAATTAAAGATAATAAACACTTCAATTTGAACATATTCACATGGTAATATTACTTTATGTATTCTTGCATGAAGAACAATAAACATGGGCTTTGCATAAGAATTTTTGGCATCCAGAAAATGTAATACTTGTTTTATTATCACAAGAATAAGGGCAATAGCTGCACCTTTTTCTTTTTAAGGGGTGCTTCACACACAGCGAGATCGCTGCTGAGATCGCTGCTGAGTCACGGTTTTTGTGACGCAGCAGTGACCTCATTAGTGATCTCGCTGTGTGTGACACTGAGCAGCGATCTGGCCCCTGCTGTGAGATCGCTGCTCGTTACACACAGCCCAGGTTCGTTTTTTTATTGTTGCTCTCCCGCTGATAAGCACACATCGCTGTGTGTGACAGCGGGAGAGCAACAATCCTGAATGTGCAGGGAGCAGGAGCCGGCGTCTGACAGCCTGCGGTAAGCTGTAACTAAGGTAAACATCAGGTAACCAAGGTGGTTACCCGATATTTACCTTCGTTACCAGCATCTGCAGCTCTCACACTGCCAGTGCCGGCTCCTGCTCCCTGCACACGAGCCGGCAGGACACATCGGGTAAATAAGCAAAGGTTTGCTTATTAACCCGATGTGTGCTGTGGCTACGAGTGCAGGGAGCCAGCGCTAAGCGGTGTGCACTGGTAACTAAGGTAAACATCGGGTAACCATACCCGATGTTTACCTTAGTTACCAGTGTCCGCAGCTTCCAGACGTCGGCTCCATGCAAGCGCAGCGTCACTTCCACATCGCTGCTGGCTGGGGGCTGGTCACCGGTCGCTGGTGAGATCTGCCTGTTTGACAGCTCACCAGCGACCATGTAGCGACAGAGCAGCGATCCTGACCAGGTCAGATCGCTGGTGGGATCGCTGCTGCATCGCTAAAGTGTGACGGTACCCTAAGGCTATGTGCGCATGTTGCGTAATTACATGCAGTTACGCTGCGCTTTGTAGCGCAGCGTAACTGCATGCGTCCTATGTCCCCTGCATAATCTATAAAGATTATGCAGGGGCCGTGCGCACATGGTGTTTTAGAGCGCAGCGCTTCGGCTGCTGCCCGAAGAGCGCGTTCTAAGAAGTGACATGTCACTTCTTCCGTGCGCTTTGCCGGCAGCTCCTGCTCTGTCTATGGCAGGAGTTGCAGGCAGAGCTCATGGAATCGGCTTTTTTTTTTCACTACGGACATTTTCTGCAGCGATTTGAAGCGCACGTGAGCTCTTCAGATCGCTGCAGAAATTTCTGCAGTGACTGTACGCAACGTGCGCACATAGCCTTACTTAGCAAAAAGAAATCATTTGGAGGCCTTTAGAGCTCAGCTTTATAAAATAAGGCCCTCTTACACAGCGCATTCTGCGCAGTCCGTTCTGCACAGAATATACACGTGTAGTGCACACCTAGTGATATCTCTGGGTGCGCTCTATATTTTAGTATAGACTGCACACCAAAAATAATCAATGTAAAGCCATTTTTATGGTGTGCAGATCTCAATGCATGCACCCGGCAGATCGTGTGTACGACCCCATTGAAATAATTTAGGAAATAAATAAATTGATATACAATAGTAGATGCAATAAATAGACCCAACTGAGGTTTTAACTGAAAATATGGCCTCACAGCTGTAAAACATGATGTCGGGTCACTATGACCCGAACACGACAAGTGTACAACTCGGCGTGTAGCTAACAGTAAATAAAAAAAAAAAATACTCATAGATAGGTCTCCCCAAATGAGGAAAAGTCAAGTAACCTCAAGTTTTAGAAACTTATAGAAAAATATCTACAGGGCCACAAAAAAGTGTCACTATGACCCGAACAGAACAGCAGGGTTAACTTGGTTTGAACAGTCATTTTGTGCAGAGTTCCTAAAAATGAGTGATGAGATGCTGTATGCTGCATTTGTTTACATGAAGCAATGACCAAGGGGCCACCACGGTGCGGAGTAAGTTACAGTACCAGATGAGTTGACGGATGAAACGAAGGTAAGTTTTTATTACGAGGAGGTTACATACACAGAGAAAGAAGGGTAATGTAATAGCAGGAAAAATCGAATCACTCTGTCACATCGACTATCACAATAATCAACGATAAGTAAACATCAAGTAACCAATATGTAGACAGAAGATACTCCTACTCTGACTTCTACCCTAACTGGTCTCCCCTAAAGGGACCATGTGGACACCGCATTTTAACTATGAAGTCCTAAACTATTCCCTAACTGATGCACCCAGATGCAAACTTATGACACTGTCCGGAGATCCGGTCTCCTCTTAGAATACACGGTACATTGGTGCACACTTCACCTGACACGAACGAAGGAGGTTTTTCTTCCCTTGGGTCACTGGGCAGCTGGGCTCATCCATGTGACGTCTTCTACTAGGTCAGGTACGGACTCTCTGGGCCTTCTTCTCTCGGGACATCCTGGCATACCCTCAGCTTTCTCACTTTTGCCTTTTCCTGCACTTATTTTCTGGGGCACACCATACACACACACTGAAGGGCACGAGCAAGCCAGTCCATTGCACTTAGCAGGGGAGCCATGTTCCCTTAAAGACACCGTGAATCCAAGGTCTTCATAGAGAAGATACCCCCTTTATACACACAGGGAATTAAGTGTATTGTGCCAGTTACTGCTCATACAAAGAGGGTCTAGGGCTCATTTCTATACAGCATTTCATGAAATCGCTCCAATCGGTGAAGTGCAATACATTTGTACAATTTTTTTTCTGGGAACCCCAAACCCTTTTCACAAAGATGAAAATGGAAAGAAAAAAAAAATCAGACAAACACAAAAAACAGACTAAAAAAGTTAAAAGAATAAGTCTCAAAAGAGTAAAAAACAGGCAAAAAAGACCAAGAATGGATTTGTGGCTCGTCTAACATTGGAGACCATGCATTGTTCATAGTTGTTCAGATCACTTCATTTTACTGTGCTAATGTTCCCACACTAATCCACGGAAAACTTTCTTTTGTACTTTTGGGGTTGTTGGAGTGGAGGATTGTTGCTGTCGTGTAAAGCGGGCTTTACATGTTGTGACATCGTCAACGAGATATCGTCGGTGTCACATCGTTATTGACGTACATCCGGCGCCGTTACCGACATCGCAGCGTGTAACGCAAATGAGCAACGATCAACGAGCACAAAAACGTCAAAAATCATTGCTCGTTGTCACGTCGCTCATTTCCATAATATCACTGCAGCGACAGGTACGATGTTGTTTGTTGTTCCGGTGGCAGCACACATCTCTGTATGTGACACCGCAGGAGCGACAAACATCTCCTTACCTGCCTCCACCGGAAAAGGAGGAAGGAGGTGGGCGGCATGTTCCGGTTGCTCATCTCCGCCCCTCCTTTTCTATTGGGCGGCGGTTCAGTGACGCTGCTGTGACGTCGCTGTGACGCTGAACGAACTGCCCCCTTAGAAAGGAGGCAGATCGCCGGTCACAGTGACGTCGCAGGGCAGGTAAGTGTGTGTGACACTGCCGTAGCGATAATGTTCGCTATGGCAGCGATCACCACATATCGGCCGTACAACGGGGGCGGGTGCTATTGCGCTCGGCATCGCTAGCATCGGCTAGCGATGTCGCAACATGTAAAGTCCGCTTCAGTTCCCCTGAAGATACCAATCACATTGTATAGGATAAAGTGAATAATGTATTTTGTAAATATTGCATCATAAGGAACTTGTATGTTCTCCGCATATTTGCATGGGTTTCTTCCGGGGTCACCGGTTTCCTCCCATACGCCAAAGACATACGGATAGGGAATTTTGATTGTGAGCCCCAATGGGGACAGTGATGATGACTGTGAAGTGCTATGGAATTAATAGTGCTATATAAGTGAGTTAAATATATAAATGTGAATTGCAATGTACTGTAATGTGTAATCTGTGATATGTAGTGTTGATAATGTGATGTATAATTTAAAGTATATTATGTAGTAAGTATTGTATATGGTAATGTATTGCATAGCACTTAATAAGGAAGTTGTTGGCTATAGGGTCAGTAACAGTTAAGTCTTTGTACTAGCCCACTATGGGAGGAGTCAAGTGAAAGGGAAAGTGAAGGTTCATTCTGAAAGAGTCAGTGAGGACCTACAGAGTGAAAATGATGGATGTATAGTTGGGTGTGAAGGTCACACACAGTGGGTGTTTTTTTTTTTTGCAACAAGAGGAGAAGGAAAAGAGACTGGAGATGAGATAGCGTGAACGTCGAGTACTAATGAAGACATACAGTGTCAACAGCGTTGAAAATAGAGACTGATCCTCGGACAGAGTGGCCCCAGACTATAGGACCTGGAGGACAGGATTCTATTGGCTTTGACCACTTGGCTGTCAAGGAAACAGATTAATATTAACTGGCTTGTGAACATAGTCAACGACCGGAGCAGTTACCCTCTAGGTGTCCAGGAGTGCAAAGCTTTACTCCGGTCATGAAGGGACCCTTAAGGAATCTGGACATGGAAATGCAGGAAGGGAAGATGACAAGCTGTACTGTAACACAGGGCTTGGTTATGCGGAGACTCACAGGACCAGTAAAAGCAAAAGCAACCCAGGGTGAATGTAGACCGTGTCTGAACCTACCGTGCAAAACTGTAGTGTGCTGGAAGATGTGTGCCCGCTATCTGGAGCGTGAAGTTGTAACAGAGAATGAACCGTACAGTAAAGAGTTGTATCAAATTCACAATTGGTCTACTTTTTAGTGTGAGTCGTTAGCCAGTCCTGGTCAGACGACGTCAATGACAGAATGAGGCCTGCACGGGTTCCCAGCCCTCACACCAAAAGTCCACACACCCAACCAGGACCAGTCATCACATGTAGCGTGCCAGGCCATCCGGAATCAATCTGTCACCCAAGACTAGTCTCGTACTTTCTACAGGGTCACTTCTTTAATTTCCATACAAAGAAGCTAAACAATGCAGCGAGATGGATTACATTTCTGTTTTTATAAAATTCATGTTTGTAAACAACAAAACAAAAAAAAAATTCCGCATCATTTAAGGCTTAATTTTCTTAAAATTAGCTGTCATTAATTAAAGGGGAGAAAATACTTTACCGAGCTAAATGATGCTAAAGAGGAAAAATTACACGTGCTGGTGAGACGCTACTTTATTGATTAAAAAGCAATGACTGTGAAAGTAAGTCTGACCTATGGAGCAGAATCATTCTACCGCCCCTGCAGTTTATTTAGGGATTGAGTTTAATCATCTCTAATTGTATTAACATCCCTCTCAAAGCGTCCTCGTTAAGTGAAAGTGTTGAAGTGAAATGTTTGATGGCTTAAGCACTGATCACCAGTTATATGTATATACTGATACAGGAGATCTGCCATTGAGGACTTGAAAAGCTTACAGTGCCTACAAGTAGTATTCAACCCTCTGCAGATTTAGCAGGTTTACACATTCGGAATTAACTTGGCATTGTGACATTTGGACTGTAGATCAGCCTGGAAGTGTGAAATGCACTGCAGCAAAAAAGAATGTTATTTCTTTTTTTATTTTTTTTTTAAATTGTGAAAAGTTTATTCAGAGGGTCCTTTATTATCCAACCCCTCAAACCACAAGAATTCTGTTTGGTTCCCCTAAAGTATTAAGAAGTATTTCAGGCACAAAGAACAATGAGCTTCACATGTTTGGATTAATTATCTCTTTTTCCAGCCTTTTCTGACTAATTAAGACCCTCCCCAAACTTGTAAACAGCACTCATACTTGGTCAACATGGGAAAGACAAAGGAGCATTCCAAGGCCATCAGAGACAAGATTGTGGCGGGTCACAAGGCTGGCAAGGGGTACAAAACCCTTTCCAAGGAGTTGGGCCTACCTGTCTCCACTGTTGGGAGCATCATCCGGAAGTGGAAGGCTTATGGAACTACTGTTAGCCTTCCACGGCCTGGACAGCCTTTGAAAGTTTCCACCCGTGCCGAGGCCAGGCTTGTCCGAAGAGTCAAGGCTAACCCAAGGACAACAAGGAAGGAGTTCTGGGAAGATCTCATGGCAGTGGGGAAATTCGTTTCAGTCAATACCATAAGTAACGTACTCCACCGCAATGGTCTCCGTTCCAGACGAGCCCGTAAGGTACCTTTACTTTCAAAGCGTCATGTCAAGGCTCATCTACAGTTTGCTAATGATCACTTGGAGGACTCTGAGACAGACTGGTTCAAGGTTCTCTGGTCTGATGAGACCAAGATCGAGATCTTTGGTGTCAACCACACACGTGACGTTTGGAGACTGGATGGCACTGCATACGACCCCAAGAATACCATCCCTACAGTCAAGCATGGTGGTGGCAGCATCATGCTGTGGGGCTGTTTCTCAGCCAAGGGGCCTGGCCATCTGGTCCGCATCCATGGGAAGATGGATAGCACGGCCTACCTGGAGATTTTGACCAAGAACCTCCACTCCTCCATCAAGGATCTTAAGATGGGTCGTCATTTCATCTTCCAACAAGACAACGACCCAAAGCACACAGCCAAGGAAACCAAGGCCTGGTAAAGAGGGAAAAAATCAAGGTGTTACAGTGGCCTAGTCAGTCTCCTGACCTTAATCCAATTGAAAACTTGTAGAAGGAGCTCAAGATTAAAGTCCACATGAGACACCCAAAGAACCTAGATAATTTGGAGAAGATCTGCATGGAGGAGTGGGCCAAGATAACTCCAGAGACCTGTGCCGGCCTGATCAGGTCTTATAAAAGACGATTATTAGCTGTAATTGCAAACAAGGGTTATTCCACAAAATATTAAACCTAGGGGTTGAATAATAATTGACCCACACTTTTATGTTGAAAATGTATTAAAATTTAACTGAGCAACATAACTTGTTGGTTTGTAAGATTTATGCATCTGTTAATAAATCCTGCTCTTGTTTGAAGTTTGCAGGCTCTAACTTATTTGCATCTTATCAAACCTGCTACATCTGCAGGGGGTTGAAGACTACTTGTAGGCACTGTAAGTAGTAACTGTCATTGGAAAATGACCTACGGTATAAATCATGTTTTTATGTTACACGATATATATATATATATATATATATATATATATATATATATATATATATATATGTATGTAAATAATGTATATAATGTATATATATGTATATATATGTATATAAAGTTTTATATATACAGAGTGGTCCAAAAGGAGGTGGACAGTATGTGTAATAGGTTATCAAACTTGGTGTAAAGTGAAACTGACTCAGTTGCCCTTAGCAACCAATCAAATTCCACTTTTCATTCTTTGGAAAATGGAAGGTGGAATCTGATTGGTTGCTAAGGGCAACTGAGTCACTTTCACTTTACACCATGTTTGATAACCCTATTACACATACTGTCCACCTACTTTTGGGCCACCCTGTATATCTAAAATGTTATATATATATATATATATATATATATATATATATATATATATATATTTTTTTTTTTTTTTTTTATACAGCTCTGGCAAAAATTAATACACCACTGCAAACTTTTCAGTTTTTCTGATTTATCTCTTTATATTTTTGAGTAAAATGTAAATTGTAATTATAGTCTATAGACCACTGACAACGTCTCCGAATTTCCAAGCAAATAAATTTTGTATTTATTTTCTGAAAATGAGAAATGGTCAAAATAACAAAACAATGCACAGTGCTTTCACACCTCAAATAATGCAAAGAAAACAAGTTCATAATCATTTAGAAACAACAATACTAATAATGTTTTACCTCAGGAGGAGTTCATCAATCAATATTTTGTGGAATAACCATGATTTTTAATCACAGCTTTCATGCATCTTGGCATGTTTTCCACCAGTCTGTCACACTGCTTTTGGGTGATCTTATGCCACTCATGGTGCAAAAATGTAAGCAGTTTTTCTTTGATGGCTTGTGACTATCCATCTTCCTCTTGATTACATTCCAAAGGTTTTCAATGGGGTTCAGGTCTGGAGATTGGGCTGGCCATGACAGGGTTTTGATGTGGTGGTCCTTCATCCACACATTGATTGATCTAGCTGTGTGGCATGGCACATTGTTCTGCTATGGGAAAACCAGTCCTCAGAGTTGAGGAATATTGCATGAGCAGTAGGACGCAACTGTTTTTCCAGGAAAACCTTGAATGCGGCTTGATTCATAATTCCTTCACAAAGTTGAATCTGCCCAATTCCAGCCTTGCTGAAGGATCCCCAGATCATCTCTGATCCTCCACCAAATTTCACAGTGGGTGCAAGACACTGTGGCTTGTATGCCTCTCCAGGTCTCCATCTAACCATTAGATGACCAAGTGTTGGGCAAAGCTGAAAATTAGACTCATCAGAGAAGATTACCTTAAGGCCCTGTCACACACAGAGATAAATCTGCAGCAGATCTGTGGTTGCAGTGAAATTGTGGACAATCAGTGCCAGGTTTGTGGCTGTGTACAAATGGAACCATATGTCCATGATTTCACTGCAACCACAGATCTGCCAAAGATTTATCTCTGTGTGTGACGGGGCCTTTACTCTAGAAATTGGGAAGATTAAACTATGCGAAGGACGTATGTTGATTTAACATGTCCCTTTTGTCACATTATTTACAGGGGTACCATCATTTCTGTCCAGGTGTATTCCATGAGTTTTATTTTTAAAAAATCCTGTGGAAGCATGGTTGAAAAGAAATATCGGACTTTCATTTGTTCATTTTCATAGATTTTTTTTTCTTTATTATTACTTTGGTCAGATTCAAGTTATTTCTGTGACCATTGTGGGTTTTTCTTTCATTAGACGAGGAATACCAAATTTTGACCACGTTTGACCATCGATTCTTCTGATTTGACAAATGTGCTAAATTATATTGATCCCGGGAAAAGGTATAAGTATTTTGATTTAAAAAAAAAAAAAATACACTATGTAACAGCAACGTGATGACAAAAATAAAGACTGTGCACAAATAAATTTAATGCAACACTCCCATATACTCTGGTCCCCAAAAAGGCCAATATTCTTGTTACAATATAGCAATACAATGAAAAATTAATTCTGCAGGGTTTAATGTAAAAGAAATGTGAGCATCGAAATCATGTATAATTCATCAGTACCTTACATTAAAGCTGTGACATAAGTCAGTGTTGGTGAATCATATATATGAATATATAAACACCTATTGTGTATTTGTTCTCCTGACTCCATGCATCCTAATGGGCCTTTATTAATTTAAAAATTTTTTCAAGTTGGTGAATCAACAATATATGTACACTTGATTTTGTAGGTAAAGTTATATTTTCCAATGGTATAATTTTTGGGTAAATGCATTTTTTTCAACATTTTGTTTTAGGCTTGTATGAATCCATTGTGCATCATAAATGAAATACTACTTTACTCTGAGGGTCATTGGATTTATCTTTGTGTATGGTTTTGTCTTTCTATTTTTGTACAATAGAACCACTTTTTATAGATTTTTTCTTTTTTTCCATTTTTGCTTTATACCTGTCCTTGATCCCAAAAAATATATATTTTGGTATTTTTAATGGAAATCAAGGATTTTATTTTTTTGTATTATACCTCTCCTAGAGCCAGAATTTTTTTATTTTGGTAATTTTAATGGAAATCAAGGATTTTATTTTTTGGCGTTATACCTCTCCTAGAGCCAGAAATTCTTTTTTATTTTGGTATTTTTAATAGAAATCAAGTATTTTTTTTTTGTTGTTGTGTTATACCTCTCCTAGAGCCAGTTTTTTTTTATTTTGCTATTTTTAATGAAAATCAAGGATTTTATTTTTTGGCACTATACCTCTCCTAGAGCCAACATTTTTTTTTATTTTGGTATTTTTAATGGAAATCAAGGTTTTTTTTTTGTTTTTTTTTGCGTTATACCTCTCCTAGAGACAAAATTATTTTTATTTTGGCATTTTTAAAGAAAATTAAGTATTTTAGTTTTTTAATTTTCCATTTTAAAATTATGTTTCAACAATTGGTTTATTTATTTTTTTGGTCGACTTTTTTCTATAAATTAAAATGGCATGAGTTAATTCTGATCCCCACCATTAAACAGATGCTGCAATATTTCTTAATAATTGCTACAGTGCTAGAATATCTAAAATACACATACATATAATTTATTTCTTAATGATTATTAAAGTGCTAGAAAACCTAAACTATACATATAATATACATTATATATATATATATATATATATATATATATATATATATATATATATATATATATACATACATATACACACACACAGTATATACTGTGTGTGTATATATATATATATATATATATATATATATATAAAAAATTTTTTTTAAATGTCCACGCAGAATTAAATTACAGAAAATCCATATTATGTTAAAGGTAAACTTTGTAAAATTGACATTGAATTTATTTTGTCTCAGATATATTCAGTCATTTCTGGCTAGCACCATTTAGGAGGTGCCTCCAACTCACCTTCCTGTACTGTATTCAATACTTTCAACTTAATAGGTAATGTTAGATTCATGTTGCGGTGCTAGAATGTGGAAAAATGTAAGGGATTGCAAGAGATAGTAAGAAGATGGCTTAATCTTTTTCTTTACTTTAGTCCAGTGTTTGCATTTGGTATTAAATATTTGCTCCACAAATACAGATGACACTGTGATTGGAAATGGACCATAATCTATGTAAGTTATTAATATAAAGCATTAAAGGATATGGATACTGTGACGACATGGACTCTCATGGGTTAAAGTTTCTTAAAATCCAGCCAGACAGCATGATAGATTGTCTATAGATGGGGGAGAAGTCCCTCATTGTTTTTACAAGACTCTTGTTGACTCAATGTAATTGTGTTGGCCACTGAAAGCCAGACGTATTGTTCTCCAGACATTTCCAGTAACCATTGTATTGTAGTTGTGTATTGATAATGTAATTACCTTAGTAGCCATTGTCTAGTCGGTGACTCCCAGTTTACATGTACACCCTCAGTCTTTCTATGCACATCATTTAAATGAACATTGTCCATGCAGCTTGAAATTCCTCCAATGGGAGAAGCAATCTTGTCCAACCAATCGATGAGGACGCAGTGTATCCAAGTGGAAGGTTGTGGCTATAAAAAGGACTTCTTTAAGCCACCAGGGGTGGTTGATGGATGCTGTTGGATCCAGTCTAAATTCTTTGGAGCTGACTAGAGGATCAGGATATCTTATGGCTTCAATCTAGGGACTCCGGACCCAGTTGGAGACCATATCCACAGCCTAGGGATTTCGACTGCGGCTGCCAGGATTTTATCATCAAACCAGGACTACCTAAGGAGGACACGCAGGTTGGGACAGTTCAGTCACCTGTTACAGACTTTGCAGACCTCATACAGCTTGGAACCTGTGAGGCATGGACATTCTAATCCCTGGTGAGCCAGCGGAAGGGTGAGACTCTGTTGCCTGTTACATTTGTGTGTTTTGCTGGTTATGTGTTATGTGCCGTTAATTGTTTGGGGATCCAATAAAGTCTAATTATTGTGGTTCCCTCACCCTGTGTTGTCTGAGTAGTGTTACGCCCATGGTTAAGGAGGCCGGCGTTCAGTTGGGATGAGCCCTGAGCCACGCTGTCTTTCTAAAGGCGGCGGGTTTTAGTGGACGAGAGCGCCCACTGAGCCCCGTGTCTCCACAGATACCTGTCACGATGTGACTGCAAGATAGAGAGGGACAGGGGCTCCTATACTGTCCCTCATGCTAGGGGACCCTAGGCTATCCCTGTCCTCAGGGTTACCCCTAATGGTGGAGATGCCTGAGTCCTGTGCCTTGAGTGTGATGGCAACACAAATTTAGATAGACAGGGAAAAAATGAAACTTAGATACACTGCAAACTCACAGGAATAAACAGTAAGAAACTAAGGAGAAAAGCAAGAGTTGCAAGGCAGCAAAAAAAAGAGAACAAGAATTAACACTACAACCCCTCACAGCAATTAAGCACTACAACCACTGGGAGGTCTGAATCAAATCATATAGACAAAAAAAACAATGAAACTTAGACACACTGCAAACTCACAGGAACAAACAGTAAGAAACTAAGGAGAAAAGCAAGAGATGAAAGGCTGAAACAAAAGGACAACAAGGGTTAACACCACAACTGCTCACAGCAATTAAGCACTACAACCACTGGGATGTATGGATGAAATGATATAGACAAGAAAAAAAAGAAACTAAAGGCCCTGTCACACACACAAATAAATCTGTGATAGATCTGTGGTTGCAGTGAAATTGTGGACAATCAGTGCCAGGTTTGTGGCTGTGTACAAATGGAACAATATGTCCATGATTTCACTGCAACCACAGATCTGCCAAAGATTTATCTCTGTGTGTGACAGGGCCTTTAGACACACTGCAAACACACAGGAACAAACAGTAAGAAACTAAGGAGAAAAGCAAGATAAGTAAGGCAGTAACAAAAGGACAACAAGGTTTATCACCACAACTGCTCACAACAATTAAGCACTACAACCACCAGGAAGTCTGGATCAAACCACCTCTCCAGACCACTATAGACATGTTATAACTGGCACTAACGGAAGTGTCCAGCTAGCATATATAAGAGAGGAGAGAATATGACTGGCTCTCCCATAGCATGCGACGAAAGGGGATTAACAAGCAGACCAACAGAGATTAACTCTTGCTAGATTTCCTATAAACTACAAGTCTGTGGTTGATGCCCGAGTCTCCTTGCACTGATCACAGACATCAGAGAAGTTAGAAGGCAGATTGCAAGAATCTGGCCATGACAGTTGATGATGCTTGCAAAAGAGTCCTTGTGACAACACCTTTAAAGGGCAATTTGTTTCTACTTTATTCATGCACTTTTAGCTAAAAAAAAAAAAATCTTTAAAACTTCTGCCTCTATGCTTCATTGTACATATTAGACAAAACAAGCACTGATCTTGGGGAGACCAGCCAGAGAAAACACTACCGGCTGCCAACGGGGGCGCTCAACACAGTGAAATCCTAGGTGCATTGCCCCCTGTCGAGACTCCTAACAGAGGCTCCACAGACTTTTTTCATTGTACATATTATAGCTATGTAGATAGCTGCACAATGAGTTAACCAAATCTGATCATATCAAAGTTTATCTCAAAATACTCAACTCTCAGAGCTCACTGACGGATGCACAGTTTATTCATTCTGCAGCCAGATATCTACATAGGAGAATAGAGGCTGCAGAAGCCAATGTAACTCAATTGCAAAAATATATTTTTTTAGCCAAACATGGATGCATTAAATTAACAAACGTTGTTTATAGTTTTGTAGTCTTAAAAGTGAATAGAATATGCAACTTGTGAATCTGAATTTTCTGAAATTATTCCTTGATGTACATGAACAAAGATGGAAATGCATTTCTACTTCTCCGGTATCACTGACGTCCCTCTCTCCAGATGTATAGAGGAAAGGTGCTTTCAAGAAAAGGATCTGATTTGACAAAATTATCCCTCAATTGAGATAAAAGCTACTAACTATACTTGTCATTGCCGGTTATCACACTTCCAGATGCAGCAATGTAGCTTGTCATTACTGACTCTAAATATTTCTGAAAAATAAAAACATCTTTTAAGGTAAATCTGTTTCCATTTCACACACTATTATTGACACGGATAGAAGTTTAGAAATGTGTTATACAGAAAATGGTATAAAAATGCTTCCTCCAAGAACTTCAAAATTGATTTGAGAAATGGTGCCCATTATGTGCCTGGACTTGACTAGCACGCTATCATCTTTGGTTGCCAGTTTGCCCTATGGCAACCGATGGTCTCCATTGTATCACCATTTACCCATTGCAAATTTCCTCTCAGAATGCCATGACACCCTGCAATTTAAAGAATACCACTGTGATGCTAGTCACTACTTACTGATAGTATAGACGAAAGGGTAGTCAGACAAGCCAGCGTCAATAAACAGGAAGTAATGGCAGAACACAGAGAGTAAACAGAAACACAATCAAGTCACAGGCCGAGGGTCAGAATTCCTGGAGTGTACATTTTAGATTTAGGGAGCAGACAGAGACGTGGTCAGGTAACGGTCCAAGGTCAGAAGCCAGGAGGTAACGACAAAACAGGGAGCGGGCAGAGAGGAGTCAATGAACGGTCCGGGGTCAAGAAACTTAGATCAGAATATAAGCACAAACACATGCCAAGAGCACAACTGCAGAACCAGAGAGTACGACTGGCGAGCTTCTGAGGGAACATGCTCAGGAATGAAACAGAGCAGGAAGTTGGAACACTGGACTAATCAGCACCTTCCAGCACCTGCATGGAATCCTGTGCTGTCAAACATCCTGTCAGCTAGAACTCAAACAAATACAGCAGAGCATCTCCAAATACAAGATGCTCTGCACAGAGGAAAAATGTCACTGCTGGCTCTGAAGTTCAGGAAGGAGCGGCAGAACATCAGCTGTGTGCAAGATGCCCTGCATAGAGGAATCATGACAACTGAAAAGAAAACAGTGCAATAGGCTCTTATCCAGGTAACAATGTGGTGAGTATACGAAGATGTACTCACCTGGCCAAGTTGAAAAAAAACACAATACAAAATTGTTGGGATAGATAATCGGATGCTACAGATCCACGCGTTCCAAGAAATGAACCAATACAAAGAAGGAAGAAATCTGCGGTTTCTCTTTGCTGCCCTTGGATTAACAGAAAAGATGTGATGTTTTTGCATCTCTTCTATTAATCCACCGGCAGCTCGGAGGAACTGCACATTTCTCTTCTTAGCCTTCAATTGTTGACATAGTAGACACCAACTGAATAGGTGCTGCATGACACCAGCTCAAATCTATCAATAATTAGAAAGTAATCCTGCCACTTAGTGACAAATATTATTAGCTGATTCAACTGATGTATTATAAAAAGGTGTATCATTACCTAGGTGCCACACAAGAAACATCTTGTGATGGGTAAAACCAGTGAGCTGTCTCAAAACCTTCGGAAACCTTATTGTTGCAAAACATACTGATGACATTGGTTATGTCACACGGTCTCTGGCTAAAAACTTGCCAATTGTCAGGACTATATCTGATACTGTTCACATTGGAGGCTCGGACACACAACACGATGCTACTTTTGTGTTGCACAGACTGGCTCAGGCTTTGACCAGCTGTGCTCTTGTTAGTAACTGGGCTTACAGGAGATAATTTCTGCTAGCTTGTGGATTACTGCTTGAGTCACTTGTTGCAGGAGACCTTTCACAGTCGCCTCTGCCCTTTTTAAGATGGTGGAACCTGTTCTCCCATTTTGATAATAGCTTTATGCAATCCCAGTCCTTGTGCTTCATTTTTCTGTTTCTTGTGAACTTCTGTGTGCTGCTCGGTGTGTTGTGGGAATACTCTTGTTGTCTGATTTCTTCCCTTCATTCAGTTTCCTACTGATCACTTATTATCTACACCTCTGTGAGTGACTGCTGTGAGTTTGAGTTTTGGATTTCCCATCTGTTTATTTGTGTGGCATTAATCCCTCCTGTCCAGGCCCTCTCCTGGGTGGAGGTAGGAGGACCACTAGACCAAGGTTGTTAAGGAGCTAGGGCAAAGATGGTGGTCCAAACATTGTCACCTTCAGACGTACCTTTGGGATCAGCGTCAGCTAGGGTTACCCTAGCCAGAGGGCCAGTTTAGGCTCCCCTGTTTATATTATCCCATCACACCCCATGACACGTTACAGTAGAATTTCTAAACTACTGAAGGCTGCAGTGAGCACTGTTGTGGCCATAATCTGGAAGTGGAAGATCATCATTTCACCATTAACTGGTCACAGCCAGGTGCTCCTTGCAAGATTTCAGACAGAATAGTGGAAAAAAATAACCAGAAGAGTTGTTCAAGTGCCAATAACTACCTGTGGAGCACTACGGAAAGACATGTAATCAACAGGTACAATTGTTTCAAAGAAAACAGTAATGCCTGCTTTACACAAGACGATCTATCGTGCGATAGATCGTCGGGGTCACGGTTTTTGTGACGCACATCCGGCATCGTTTGCAACGTCGGCCTGTGTGACACCTCCTAGCGACGCAGTATCGCTCACAAATCGTGAGTCGTGTACTCGTTGCTAGGTTTCATAAAATTGTTAATGAAACATGGCGCCGGTTGTTCATCATTTCCGTGGCAGCACACGTCGTTCCGTGTGACACTCCAGGAACGAAGAACATCGCTTACCTGCGTCCCGCGGCTCCCGCCGGCTATGTGGAAGGAAGGAGGTGGGCGGGATCTCCGCCCCTCCGCCTTTATTGGCCGGCTGCTGTGTGGCGTCTCTGTGACGCCGAACATCCCTTCAGGAAGCGGATGTTTGCCGCCCTCAGCAACGTCACACGGGAGGTAAGTACGTGTGACGGGGGGGTTACGACTTTGTGCGACGCGGGCAATCAATTGCATGATAGATCGCAAGGTGTAAAGCCCACATAAGAAAAACACTCAACCTCCTTGGCCTGTATGCACGCTCACCATGCAAGACTCCATTGCTGAACAAAAACATCTTCAAGCACTTTTAAAGTTTGCTCAACAATATTTAGACAAGCCTGCGAAACACTCAGAGAATATAGTCTAGTCAGATGAGATCACAATTGAATTTTGTGGATGCCATAATACACACTATGTTTGAAGGCCAAAAGGTATTGCATATCATCTTAAAAACACCATGTAATATCATGGTGTAGGGCTGTTTTTCATCATATAACACTGACAAACGTCATATGATTGAAGGAATGAATGGACAAACTGTGGGGAAAATGCCTGGACACATCTATGACTTCCACATCACTGATGGGAAGTGAAAATTAAATAATTTAAAAAAGAAAGAGTGGGCTCCCCCCCATATTTGATAACCAACCAAGGTAAAGCAAACCTGTTAACTTTACCCTCCCTGGTTATCAAGAATAGATGGCACCCCATGCTATTTTTAATAAATTATTAATTTAAAAATAAGTGCCCCCCCCCCATTTTTTATAACCTGCAAAGGTAAACCAGACAGCTGTAGGTTGGTATTATCAGGTTAGGACAGTTCATGGTTGTTTGTCCCTTCCCAGCCTAAAAATAGCAGCCCCCAGCTGTGCCAGAATTGTTGCTCAATTAGTTGCACCAATATTGGCTCTTTGCCCCAGCTCTTCCTGATTGGTTTGGTGCATTGGTAATTGTGGTAATATTTTTGGGGGTTGATGTCAGCTGAGAATTGTCAGCTGACATCAAGCCCAAGGGATAGTAATGGAGAGGTCTCTATCAGACACCCTGATTACAAACCCAGTAAGTGGAAAGGTAAAAAAAAAACTGATGCGATGCGACCAGCCAATCGCAGTAATGTCAGTAGTCAACATTTCCTGTATATTTAATGGCTGAAAAACAGCTGTCAAACATGCAGGGCGGGGACTCGAGCATGGTGTTCAAGCACTCACAATACCCAAGCACATCCAATCAGCAACCTTTTTGGCTGAGGTCACTTCTAGGCCCATCACAGCCATGCCAAGTATTGGCATGGCTGTGATTGACCAGCACACAACGTGACCCAGCCTTTATAAATGACGGATCACAGGTTGTGCTGCCATTCTTAGAACTTAGAACTTCTGAGCTTAGGCCAGCCTAGTGCATACTGTCTAACAGCCTGTGCATACTGCCCTAATAGCCTGGTGCAGATTGCCCTAACAGCCTGGTGGATAATGCCCTAATACAACCTGGTGCATATTGCCAAAACAGTATGTTGCATACTGCCCTAATACAGCCTAATGCAGATGGTACTAAAAGCTTGGTGCAGAATGTCCAATACCACCTGGTACATAGCTCCCCAATATAACCTGGTGAGACTGCCCTAATACAGCCTGGTGCAGACTGCTGTAACAGCCTAGTGCAGGCTGCCCTTATACAGTCCGGTGCATTGTAGCTTAACGGTCTGGTGCAGACTACCCTAAAACAGCATTGTGCATACTACCCTAATACAACCTGCTGCATACCGGCTTAATATAGCCTGGTGCATACTGCCCTAACAGCGTGGTGTATACAGCCCTAATTCACCCTGGTGCACACTATCCAATACATCCTTTTACATACTGCCCTAATACACCCTGGTGCAGACTGCCCTAATATAGACTTCTGCATACTGTCCCATTACGGCCTGGTGCACACTGTCCTAATACAGCCTGTAGCAAACATTATCGCTACGCCAGCTTCACATGCACTCACCTGCCCTGCGACCGTCGCTCCGGCCGGCGACCCGCCTCCTTCCTAAGGGGGCGGGTCGTGCAGCGTCATAGCGACGTCACACGGCAGACGGCCAATAGCGGCGGAGGGGCGGAGATGATCAGGATGTAAACATCCCGCCCACGTCCTTCCTTCTCATTGCAGCTGGGAGGCAGGTAGGAGATGTTCCTCGCTCCTGCGGCATTATACACAGCGATGTGTGCTGCTGCAGGAACGAGGAACTATATCATACCTGTCTCTGCACCGGCATTATGGAAATGTCGGAGAATACACTGATGATACGATAACGATGCTTTTGTGCTCGTTAATCGTATCATCTAGGATTTACACACTACGATGTCGAAAGTGATGCCGGATGTGCGTCACTTTCGATTTGACCCCACCGACATCGCACATGCGATGTTGCAACGTGCAAAGCCGCCCTAAGTCTGGGTCCTGAACCGGACTTTTAACTAAAGTCCGGCCGAATCTGGTGAACCCGAACATCCAGAGGTCCGCTCATTACCTCTCATCACTAATTCTAAGCACTCGATTTCTCCTTTCCCCAGAAATGTGTATAATTGGTACCTGAAGACAATATACAAAGAGGAGACCGTTTTCTTTGATTTTACCACCCCCTATTTGACCTCAATGCTGCGGAGTATAAAAAGCTTTTATTTCCGCAGTTTACACCACATAATAATATAATGTATATCATTACGACTGCTCATAATCATCCATATGAACTCAGTATTAGTTCCTTATCTCTTACTCCTTGTAAATTTCCTCAGGATAATTCAATTAAGAGCTCCATATTCCATCTACTAAATGTTAGACATCAAGACTATGGGATGTATTAAACCATAATGTAGTTTTATATGGAAAAGCAAATTGCCAACGTATGGCATCATAACCCAAAGCTTAATTCCAATTGAAAATGATAATGAACATGTTCTGTAGGAAGAGGCGTCCATGTAATGAAGGCTGCTCTGTTAGCGGGGTAATTCACAAACACAAATTAATTGATTTGTACCCGGGATTTTGTTTTCTTTTTAGAATTTAAAGAAAGGCTAATAACAAAAATATCACTATATTTCAAGACAAGAAAATTATCAGAAATTTTAGGACACCTGTTAGTTAAATAGTTGGGAATCATTGTACACTTCTGTCAAGATCATCTCAAAGTTGTGAGGTCGAAAACATAGCTAAGCTTATCTAAAAGTCAGAAAAAATATATTCAATTTAGTACCAAAGCCCTATATCTGACTACCCTTGCACAATGAGACTTGTTGGTGACACCCTTGACCAGTGGCATGATTATAGTCTGGTGGGTTCTAGTGCAAAGTTTCTACCTGGGACATCCCCCGCAAGTTGGTCAGCTGTATGGGTCCTTGTAGCATTTAAAATGCTATAAAGACGTGGTGCCCCTGTCCCCTTCATTATGTAGTAATGTCCCAGGGATATATGTCCCCCATCCTGGTATATATGCCCTCCATCCTGATCTATATGTTTCCCATCCTGGGCCCCTGATTGGTAAATTATATCCCCTATCCTGCTATGTATGTCCCCATCCTGAGACCCTTCATGGAAAATATGTCCACCATCCTGGAAATTTTTTCTCCCATCCTGGGTCCTTTCCTGGTAAATATGTCCCCCATCCTGGCATAAATATGTCCCCAATTCTGTTATATATATGTCCCCATTCTAGGTCCTAGCCTGGTAAATATGTCCCCATCCTGGTATATATGTTCCCCATCCTGGTAAATATGTCCCCCATCCTGGTATAAACACTATGTCCCCCATCCTGGCATATGTCTTTATCCTAGACCCCTTCTTGGTATGTATGTCCCTATCCTGGTAAATATGTCACCCATCCTGTTATATATGTCGCCCATCCTGGTATATATGTCCTTACCATAGGCCTCTTCCTGGCATATATGTCCCCCATCCTAGCCTAGTAAATATGTCACTCATCCTGGTATATATGTCCCCCCAAGCCTTCTTGGTATATATGTCCCTCATCTTGGACCCCTTCCTGGTAAATATGTCGTCCATCTTGGTCTATTTGTCTCCCATCCTGGGACCCTTCCTGATAAATATATCCTCCATCCTGGTATATATGTCCCCAGCCTGAACACATTTACAGTAAATATGTCCGACATCCTGGTATATACTGTATGTCCCCCATGCTGGTATATATGTTCCCCATCTTGGGCCCTTTCCTGGTAAATATTTCCCCTACCCTGATCTATATGTCCCCCATCCAGGGCTTGTTTCTGGAAAATATTTCCCTAAGCTGGCATATATGTCCCCCATTCTAGTATATGTGCCCCATCCAGGTAAATATGTCCCCCATTCTGGTTTATATGTTCTTATTTTAGGTCCCTTCTTGGTATATATGCCCTTATCCTCTTTTATATATGTCCTCATCCTGGTATATATGTCCCTATTCTGGTAAATATATCCCCCATCCTGGTAAATATGCTCCTCATCCTGGTATATATGTTCCCATACTGGGCGCTTAGTAGTAAATATGTCCCCCACTTTGGTATATATATCATACATCCTGGTATATATGTCCACCATCCTGGTATATATGACTCCTATTGTGGGTCTCTTCCTGGAAAATATATATGTTCTCCATTCTGGTATATACAGTAGTGAAAATAAATATTTGCTACACTGCCGATTTTGCAAGTTTTCCCACCTACAAAAATGGAGAGGTCTGTAATTTTTATCTTAGGTACACTTCAACTGTGACAGACAGAATTAAAAAAATCCAGAAAATCACATTGTATGATTTTTAAATAATTAATTTGCATTTTATTGAATTAAGTTTTTCATCACCTACCAGCCAGCAAGAATTTAGGCTCTCACAGATCTGTTATTTTTTTTTACGAAGCTCCTACTTTACACTAATTACCTATATTAATTGCAACTATTTGAACTTGTCACCTGTATAATAGACACCTGTCCACACGCTCAATCACACTCCAATCTATCCACCATGGAAAGACTAAAGAGCTGTCTAACGACACCAGGGACAACATTATAGAACTGCACAAGGCAGGGATGGGCTACTGGACAATAGGCAAGCAGCTTGGTGAGAAGGCAACAACTGTTGGTGCAATTATTAGAAAATGGAAAAAACACAAGATGATTGTCAATCTTAAGGGGTACTTTGCACGATGCGACATCACAAGCCAATGCTGCGATGCCGGGCGCGATAGTCCCCGCCCCCGTTGCAGCTGCGATATCCTTGTGATAGCTGCCATAGCAAACATTATCGCTACGGCAGCTTCACATGGACTCACCTGTCCTGGGACATCGCTCTGGCCGGCGACCCGCCTCCTTATTAAGGGGGCGGGTCGTACGGCGTCACTGCAACGTCACACGGCAGGCGGCCAATCGGAGCGGAGGGGCGGAGATGAGTGGGATGTAAACATCCCGCCCACCTCCTTCCTTCCGCATATCCTACGGAAGCCGCGGTGACGCTGGTAGGAGATGTTCCTCGCTCCTGCGGCTTCACACACAGCGATGTGTGCTGCCGCAGGAGCGAGGAACAATATCGGACCGTCGCGTCAGCGTAATTATGGATTACGCCGACGCTGCACCGATGATACGATTACGACGCTTTTGCGCTCGTTAATCGTATCATCGAGCCTTTACACACTACGATGTCGCATGCGATGCCGGAAGTACGTCATTTTCAATTTGACCCCACCGACATCGCACCTGCGATATCGTAGTGTGCAAAGCCCGCCTTAGTCTGCGGCTCTATGCAAGATCTCGCTTATTGGAGTAAGGATGATTTTGAGAAAGGTCAGCAATAAGCCCAGAACTACACAGGAGGATCTGGTTAATGACCTGAAGATAGCTGGGACAACAGTCTAAAAGATTACCACTAGTAACACACTACACTGTCATGGATTTCCTCCTGTTTGGAGAAAAACGAAAGATGAGTACAACTCCAAGAACACCATCTCAACCGTGAAGCATGGGGATGGAAACATCATAATTTGGGCGTGTTTTTCTGCAAAGGGGACAGGACAACTGCATTGTATTAAATAGAGGATGAATGGGGTCATGTATCACAAGACTTTGGACAGCAGCCTCCTTCCCTCAGTAAGAGCATCAAAGATGGGTCATGGCTGGATCTTCCAGCATGACAACGACCCAAAATACACAACTAGGGCAACTAAGGAGCGGCTCCGTAGGAGGCATTTCAAGGTTCTGGAATGGTCTAGCCAGTGCCCAGAGATAAACCAATTTTCTGCCTCTAAAACATAACACAAAAAAACGAACATTCTACTAACCTTCCCCAACCTTCATGTCATGTGGCATCCTCCTCTGCAGCAAGCACAGAGTTCGGCAGTTGATATTATGTGTCTGCCTTGGCAATGCATGATGTCATAGCCATGTGCATCATAGGTACACCTATGTCATGGGGCCCAATGCTAAAACAAAATCTTTGCCCCTTTCTTTTAGCCATTTGTGAGATCTCAGTGCCTCAATCTAAATTTCTATCATATAGTATTTTTTAACTTTGCCTATGTGATTGCTCCCCCTGATAATGACCTATCAGACCATTATGTATCTGGGCTACAAACTTCAGGAACCCCTAAAAAATGACATTGCTTATCCCAAAACACATACCCCCTTTATTCCAGTGATTTGTGAAGGTGGACCATTTCTCCAAAGGTTTATTTGGCAAGCCTCCTATGTGACAGAGATTTTCCAAGATGGCAAATAAAGGGTTGGCAAAAAAATAGTTTCCATTTATTCTTACAATTAGTAAACATTAGTGATGACCAAGCACTAAAATGCTTGAGTGCTTCGTATTCGCATTGAGCAGGTCAGACGCACGGATGGGCTTGGCTCGAGTACCGGGTATAATGGAAGTCATAGGTGAACTCAAGCATTTTTCCGGAAGACCACAACAGTAGAGAGAGATTGGGGTGGGGACTCGCACATGTCACTTGGGTACACGCGCTACTCGCTATATAGTAATGAAATGACCGTAACCGAGCACCCTGAGTATCGAGCAGTAGTGAGCATACTTACTCCTCACTAGTAAAGATGCAAACTTTTGTCTTTTATCTTTTTAAATTCTGATTGTATAGTTGTCTGTATCAGTAGTGAATTTTCTGGAGGTGCCACTGTGTGGCCAGGTCTCCATCATTAGGACCCCCTACAATGGACTCATACAGCCCTAGTTCAGGCAGCAAATGAGGCTCATATAAACCTATAGCAGACTTTCTTTAGCTGGAGGATAAATAAATAAAAAATACATTAAGTGCTCTGTCACAATGATTTATGGTGGAGACATCAATGCGAAACTTTCTGTCATATGAATCTTTTCTTGGAGTAACCTAGTAATTTAAGATTTTGCTTCTAAATTGACTCTACTTTGAGTCCAAGTGCGGCTCCGTATGACCTTGAGAGGTCACCTCAGTTACTATGAATGTCTCAATTTCATTCTATAATAACCTGAATAAATGGATGGGGAGAAAAAAATTCTGGGAAACTCACAGCTGAGTTCCAAGTTTCTCCATGCTTTGTTTTTGACTCTATTAATTTGTGTGTGTGTGTGTGTGTGTACGTGTGTGTGTACGTGTGTGTGTGTGTATGTATGTGTGTGCGCGCACGTGTGTGTGTGCGTGAGTGTGTGTGCGTGAGTGTGTGTGCGTGAGTGTGTGTGCGTGTGCGTGCGTGAGTGTGCGTGTGTGTACGTGTGTGTGTGTGTGTGTATGTGTGTGTGTGTGTGTGTGTGCGTGAGTGTGCTTGTGCGCACGTGTGCGTGTGTGTGTGTTTGTGTGTGTGAAACAAAGTTCTCATTCTTGGGTATAATTCTGTACAATATAGTGTCATCAAGTTAAAGACTAACTAAACTTTTATTTTTTTTATATAATTTTTCATATAATTTTTTTTAGCAATACTTAAGCATGTAAAGAATTAAGACTTTTCAAATTACTGAGGAATTGGCAAATCTCAACTTAAGGCCTTTCACACATCAGTGAAAAACACGGATGTTTTTGACTTACGGGTTAAAAACGCTTATGTCCCTCTATGTGCCATGATTTCATGGCACACATATGTTCTCCATGTGCTATTCGTGATCCATGAACGCATATGGAGATCAGGTATTCCAAACTAACCTGTCCTCGCTCCTGCTGTCCATGGTGCTGAATCTGCTTCTCTGCTGTGTCTGGCCGCTGCTGTCTCCCCTCTGCAGCTACTTCCGGGTCAGCTGTGCAGTGCATAACTGCATTTTCATGAGCATAATTAGCCAGGCAGGAAGCAGCAGGCAGCAGCAGATGAAGACAGCGTCGCTGGAGACAGGTGATTTTAAAAAGCTTTTTATTTTAAATGTACATGTTTTTCTAGTACGTGTTTCATGGAACACACCCCTGTGTGGTCCATGTGATATCATTGATACCAGAAAAAAGAAAAAAACGGACATGTCTTCATGCAGAAATCACAGACACGCATGTACGTCGCATGGAGACACGTTCAGTGAAAAATCACTGTGTGAAAAAGACCCATTGATATTAATGGGTCTGCATATATCCGTGATTCTTGTACGTATAGGAACGTACCAGAATCACTGACGTGTGAAAAAGCCCTAAGGCCTCTTTTACACATCCGTGAAAATCACGCACGTTTTTCACGGACGTGTCAAAGGTGCGTATTGCTCTCAGTGTGCCGTGTGTATGGCACACGTGTGTTCTCTGTGTGTTATCCGTGATAACACACGGAGAACGGGAACTTTCTACTCACCTGTCCCTGGCGTCGCTGTCCATGGCGCTGATCTGCGGTCTCCGGTCCTGCCGACTCCCCGCTGCTTCTGCTTCTGGCCACAGTAAAGTGAATATTCAATGAGCATAATGAGTGGCGGTCGGCAGCAAGTGACAGCAGCGGCAGAGACAGGAGGGCTGGAGAAGGTGAGTAAAGGTTTGGGTTTTTTTCTCACAGACACATATCTTTTCTCCGGTGCGTGTCACATGGAACACATCCATGTGGTTCGTTTGCATTACATGTGTCACGTTTGCGTTCCATGTGACACCCGTGATGCTGGAGAGAAAACGGACATGTTGCCGTGAGAAACACATGGACACACGTAAGTACGGAACAGACACACGTTCCGTGCGAAAATACATACGTGTGTCAAAAACTATAGGAATACATAGGTCTATATGTAGAAGAATTGGATCCAGCAGCACGTCCAAGATAAATGATAAAATGTAACTTTATTTCAAAAGACTAAAAACATGTTGGATGGACATCCAGGGGTGATTAAAAAACGTTTTACGTGTTTCTGGCCTGATATAATATGATCCATGGACCCGACACAATCAATGGAAGGGTTAATTTGCCAGCATGGGAACCATGAATTGGATTTTCCCATGCTGTGAGTTTTTTCAACAGCCTGAGCATGTTTAAATCGGAAATGCTGTGTTTTGTTTTTTTTGTTTTTTTTTCTGTTTGAAGGAGTAGCTGGGTACTCTTGTATATATTGTGTTTTATTTGGTTGTAATATGTCTAAGATTAAGGGCCACTAGGCCAGAAACGCGTAAGACGTTTTTTAATCACCCCTGGATGTCCATCCAACATGTTTTTAGTCTTTTGAAATAAAGTTACATTTTATCATTTATCTTGGACGTGCTGCTGGATCCAATTCTTCTACCGGTTACTGCTTTCTCCTGCACCTGGAGCCCACCTCCTTGCACCGTCCTGAATAGAGGAACCCAGGATCAATAATCGGGTGAGCTGGAAAAATTTTTCTTTTCGTATAGGTCAACGTGTGTACGTGTCTCCGGTACGTGAGAAAACTGCCAAACACGTACCGGAGGCACGTATGTGGGAAGGAGGCCTAAAGTAGACTGTGATGAAACAACAATTAAGGTCGAAGAAGAAGTGATATTCTTAGTTTGTCCAACTTTACCCATCCAGAGATCACACAAGATATTTCACTTTAATTGAGACATAGATTTTTCTAGAAATCCAGCCACAATATAAGATTAATTTACAGTATGTTGCCTTTGATGCATTTTTTATAGATGTGTTAGCTTTTTCCTTTTATTGCTGTAATAGTAAACTGTCAAGTGTAAAAACACTCCCAGAAGATAAAAGTAGCCGAATCATTGTATTACACGCACCGTAGAAAACCAAATCTCATATAATGGAAGAAAGAATCAGCTTCAATCCTAAAAACTATGACAACAATCTAGCAAATAACACAACGAAAACGACACCCTAAAGAGTCACTCAAATACCATAAAAAAATCCAAATCTTAAGCCATATCTCATTATTCTGGAAAAGACTCCACTCCCCCCGTCCACCATGCCCGATAAGTCTACTAGATGAGCTGTAACTAAGTGACTACAGATAAATGTGCCTTCCTCCATTAAACATTAGCATGAAATTACAGAAAATTCAATATAAATGTCTAAAATGATGTATGTTGTACTTTTAAAAAAATAAATGATAACATTTTTCAGTTAACAAGTAATTATGGCGGCAGATCAGCTATCAGGGCTTTCAGACAAGAGAGGGAAATGGTCAAGTAGATGGCAGGAGAGTGAAACATTTAGCATAATTTAAATTCTTTTAATAGAAATGTACTTGCAAAGAAACAATCACTTGTAAAATGTCAGCTGGTGGAGTAGAAATTTCATTATTTCTGCAAAAAAAAAGAACAAATTATGTTCTGGATGGTGCAACGCTAGACATGAGCATGTTGGGAAAGGACATTTCTGCTTTTGGCTGAAGTGATTATAGATTATAAAAATCTGCAGCTATTATTCTTCTCCGCCATAGAGAAGGATATAAAACAGGCAACACTGAGACATGGAGGGATAAGGTTCTACATGTAAAATTATGTCCTGTATGTAATATTTCTTTTTTTTTTTTTTTTCCAATTTAAAATTTTTTATTGAGTTTATAAAAAAGCAAATAACAAGAAAAAAATATATCCATGCTTTGACAAATGAAGTAGATCAAAGGTCTAGACGACAACACCGTCGTAGACCTAAAGGCAAAATGTAAATGATAAACATAGTACATTGGAATTCAATTTAAACCATGAGAGGAAGAAAAATAAATAATGAAACAGAGAGGGAAGGTAAAGAAGAGCAGCAGTCATGATATTTAGAGAAAAAGGATAAGTCAGCAAAAGAAGAAGAAATAGAGGAAGAAAAAGAAAAAGAAGAAAAAGAAAAAGAAAAAGAGTAAGAGTGCCGGCCGGGTCTGATACATAGTCCGCTGGACCAAAATTTGTTGGATGGGTGGAGTATGATAGCATGGGGAAAAAGACCAGGGTACCCAGTCATCGGAGATTAAAGTAGGTCAAGAAATTTTTCGCCAGACAGGAATGATTCCCACTGAAACCATTTAGTGGCCATCCCTACCGTCTGACCACGGGACTGGGCCATCACCATCTCCATGCGGTGAATCACATTCACTTCCAGTACCCACTCATCCAACGTGGGGGGAGCAGGGTCCTTCCAACGCCGCGGGATCACCGTCTTGGCCGCCTGAAGGAGGTGACCCAGGAGGGATTTTTTGTAAGTCTTTTCTGGTACCTTAAAGATGTACAATAAGACTGCCTCTGGACGACCAGGAACTGTGATCCCTGTAACCTCCCGTATGGCTGTTAGTACTTTGTTCCAAAAGACCGCCAGGCTCGGGCAATACCACCAGATGTGGGACATGGTGCCCCCCTGCGCTCCACAGCGCCAACAGGTATCAGGTACTTCTGGGCACCAAGCATGCAAAAATGCTGGGACCCTGTACCACCTGGAAAGTATTTTATAACTAGTTTCCTGCATCCTGGTGGCAACCACGGACCTGTGGGTCAGACGGAAACAGCGCTCCCACTGATCCCCCCCGAACGTCTGATTGAGCTCCTCCTCCCAAGCCGCACAAAAGCGGGGAAGAGATACCTCTGTCGCGCTTGTCATGAGTTTGTACACTTTTGATATTGCATGACGTGTATCGGAGGAAACCGCGCAGAGGTTTTCAAAACATGTCGGAAGCGAGGGATGGGCCATGCCACTGTCTAGTGAGGTTATAAAATGTTTAAGTTGGCCGTATTCAAAATGGAACCGCGATTTAAAATTACGATTCTCTACAATCTTCAAGAGTGGTAGGAGGGAGCCCTCCGGGGCCACCTGATTCAGTCTCAAAGGATTTCGTTTCGAGCTGCCCAGGAAGTTGTTGGACGATGCCCCTGGTATAAACTCTGGGTTATCCGTTAGGGGCATGAGGGGACCCCTGGGCTGGATCAGGCGGTTGCGAAGTGGTGCAGCGTGTATAGATTTCAGTGTTTGTTTGGTGCTATAAGACATACTAATCTTATGTTTAGTAAGGAGTGGCCAGGTCCACGGCAGGGTCGGCACTGATAAAGGGCATAGATCCTGTGCTAGACTAACCCAAAGCTTAGAACCAGAGTTATGTAACAGGTCTAAAACTCTGGCGTAAGCGGTTGCCAAATAATACCGCCTACAGTCGGGCAACCCCGCCCCACCCGCGTTCTTGGTCCTAGTCAGGACGCTACTCCTTAGACGAGCGCGTTTCTTTGACCAAACAAATTGATTGAATAAGCGCTGTAGCTTGGCCCAATATGCCGCCGGAACATAAACCGGGACCGTTTGTACCAAATATAACAGTCTTGGCAGGGCCGTCATCCGGAGAGCACTGATCCTGCCAAACCAAGAAAGAGTACCCCTTTGCCAGGAAACTAAGTCTCCCTCAAGTTTTGACAAAAAATTTTGATAATTCAGTGCGAAGAGCCTGGTCAGATCGGACGGGATATGAATGCCCAAGTAGCCAATACTGCCGTGGGGTGGCCATCTAAAGGGGAAATTTGGTTTTATAGCATCTATAGTTGTTTGAGGCAAGGAAATATTTAGGGCCTCTGATTTTTCAAAATTGATTTTAAAGTTGGACCACCTGCTAAATCGGTTTAGTTCCAACATTAGTGATGGGAGAGATTTAAGGGGATTGCACAGATAAACAAGGAGATCGTCGGCAAAAGCGGCACATTTATGTTCCCGATTGGCGATATTGATTCCCCGTATATCCGGATTATTCCTAATGGCGGATAACAAATGTTCCATGACCAAGATGTACAACAAAGGTGACAGAGGGCACCCCTGTCGGGTCCCGTTGTGGATGGAGAAGGGTCTCGACAGAGTGCCATTAATCTTAAGGTGTGCTGTCGGAGAACGGTATAAGGCCATAATCCTGGACGAGAACACCGGCCCCAAGCCTATATGTTCCAGTGTCTGGGAAAGTGACTGCCAGGAGACTCTGTCGAAAGCCTTCTCAGCATCCAGAGACAACAACATCAGAGAAAGCTTTTTAGTGTGTGCATGATGGATTAGGTCCAGGGTCTTTATGGTGTTATCCCTCGCCTCCCTACCCGGGACAAAACCGACCTGATCCAAATGAATCAGGTCAGGCAGCAGAGGGCTAAGTCTGTTTGCCAAGAGCTTGGCATAAATTTTTAAATCTACATTAAGGAGAGATATTGGTCTAAAGCTACTACACGCCGTGGGGTCTTTTCCAGTCTTAAGGAGCAAAGAAATATGGGCCGTGGTGGAGTGGGGTGGGAAAGGGACTAAATCTGAAATCGAGTTAAAGGAGAGAAGCATTAAGGGTGCTAGCTGTTCTGAAAAGGATTTGTAAAACTTGGCGGGAAACCCGTCGGGACCGGGACTCTTGTTGCCCGGTGTGTCGCGAATCACCGCCAATAAATCCTCCAGTGAAAAAGGACTCTCCAGGTCTTCAACTACAGAGCTATCGAGTTGCCTAAAGGGCGAGGGCATGGAGGGGCACCCCTCACCTAACTCAGGAGGTCCAACAGGTAAATTGTATAGCCTAGAATAAAAGTCGTGAAAAGTATTTGAGATGTCGGGGGTGGCATAAAGTAGTTCATCCTGTGAGTTCTTGATACATGGAATGAGAGTATGGGCTCTTCTTTCTCTCAACGCATTGGCCAGCAGTCTGCCTGGCTTGTCCCCAAACTCATAAAACCTCCCCTTACCCACCTGTAATAGATGTTTATAAGAAGAGTCCAGCAGCTTTTTAACCTCCATCCTAGCGTGCAATAAGGCCTGTAAAATAGGGGCCGATAAGGCGCGTTTGTGGATGAGCTCCAGTTCAGAAACCCTATGAAGAGCTTTTACTATGTCTTGGGCCCTTTCTTTTTTAATGCGGGACCCATGTTTGATAAAAATGCCTCGTAGAACGCACTTCAATGCTTCCCACTTGTAGGTGGGGGCAGTGTCGTCCGCTGAATGGTCCTCTATGAACCTAGTAATAGAGGTCTGAACATCCGTAAGACAGAGCTCATCCAGCAGCAACGACTCGTTCAGCCGCCATGACCCTCTAGGGGTCGAGAGAGAGGGAATTTTGATCGTACAATAGACCGGCGCGTGGTCAGACCATAATATGTTACCTATCCCGGTATGCTGTATCCAAGGGAGGGCATTATGCTGTAGAAAAATATAGTCGATACGGCTGTATGAGTCCTGCGTGTGGGAATAGAAACTATAATCTCTGTCCGATGGGTGCTGCAGTCTCCATGCATCGAACATTTGGATACGAAATAGAGCTTTTTTGATACGTTTAATGGTAGAGTAAGCAATGCTGGATTTCCCCTTGGAGTTATCCAAAGTAGGGTCCAGGGTGACATTAAGGTCGCCGCATAAAATTACGGTACCTTGTATCAAAGGGATCGCCACATCTACCAACCGCGCAACAAAGCTATCCTGCCTTAAATTTGGGGCGTATGCATTGATTATCGTAAATGTTTGGTCCCCCACCTTCAGCGACAGGATAATATATCTTCCAAGGCTATCCGTCGTGCACTTTAAGATTTGGTGAGGAAGGGATTTATGAATGGCTATCGCTACACCTTTAGAACGGGAGTCTGGATTATCTGAGGTTACCCATGTCTGGTAGTATTTATTCTTGATGGTTGGGGAGTGTCCCTGTTTGAAATGGGTCTCCTGGAAACATACTATTCTCACCTTTCGTTTATGAAGGTGGTAAAGTATCTGCGACCTTTTCTCCGGAACATTGAGGCCCTTGGCGTTGAGAGAGGCTAAGGTGAGGTCCGCCATCTATAGGGGAATGAGACATTAGAAATAAATGAAAAAAGAAATCGGACGTGATCAGCCCGGCCGCCAAAGACAGAAAGAAGAAAAGACTTGAGATGAGAAGAAGAATGTAGGATGGAGAGGAAAAAAAATAACAGCAGGCAAAAAAACCTTGCACAATAAACTAAGACCGAACAAACGTTCCTAGGGAACATATCCACCGTTACTCGGCAGGACAGAGGATCCCAACCTATTTGGGGAAAAAAGCTATCAGACATAACCGAACAGAGCTCTAGATATACTTGGAACCATAAAGTTAACCATAAACACTGGCAAAAGTATCAAATGAATGTGCAATACGGGCGATAACTAGACTTGAGGACATAATGAAAAAGACCTTTATCATAGGTAACGGAAAGTTATGCAGGTCCTGGAGGCATGCCCATCCTCTAAGCTTGTCTATGTCTGCCGCCGGGGGTAGCCTGATCTGCGGCCCCTATCTCCCCTAGGTGGCAGCCCTCTACTGGAATCACTATGTAGGATCGGCATGGTGGTGCTAGCTTTTCCCCTAGGAACCCAAGGCTGTAGCAGCGTTGTAGGCCATTCTGAGATGGAAATGGTAGGGAGGCCCAGGTTCGCGACGAATGCCGGAAAGTCCTCTGGGGAACGTAAGATCCACCACCTTGAGTCCTTCTGTACCGATAGGGAGAAGGGGAATCCCCATCGGAACGGCAGGCCCTTCTCTTTTAAGACATCCAGAAGAGGCTTAAGGGTAGCACGTTGGGCCAGAGTGTGCCGCGAGAGGTCAGGCATTATGCGGATGGCTGAACCATTATATGATAAGTTCTGTTTCCTCCGGGCGGCAAGCAAGATGGCCTCCTTGGCGGCAAAAAAATGCACCCTACATACAACATCTCTTGGCCGAGGGTCCTTTGGGTCTGGGGGACGTAGGGCCCGATGAGCTCTGTCCAGTTCAAGAGAGGCTCCTGGTGGTCTCTTTAGTAAGCTATTAAAGATTGAACAGAGAACTACAGGGATATCAGGGGCGGCAATGGACTCAGGCAGTAATATTTCATATGTTAGCCAGATGTACACGAAGTATCCAAAATATTATTATCTCCCAAGCAGGAGTGAGACAAAGTGCGTAAGTTGTGTTCACACAATGCCAAGTTGGACCTTTTGAAGAAGCCAACAATGGCACCAACATGTAGGATTGCTGTCACGGTCATCTCCCTGCTGTTTTGAAACATGTGACAGCCTCCCATCTCCATCTTCACTCCTCATTTAAACAAGGTATCCTTTGGCATCTCAGGAGTTAATTTCAAGATTTGTTGCCAGCAGCTCTGAGCAGGGCAGGTCAGCTGTTGCTGCTTTGGGACCTCGCCCATTAAGGTTAAATACTGGAGCCTTCCCAGCAGACCTTGCTGCTGTTAGAATCATTTCTACCTCTGACCAGCCTGGTGGAAGGATCTGCTGAGGTTTTGTGCTGTGACATCCCCCTGCTACTTTAGAGTCCATCTTCTTTGGTGAAGTTTGGTGTTTTGTATCCTTCTGTTTATTCCCCCATCTGTCTTTCCTTTCTCTCTGTGTTTATTAGTTTAGTGGCGAGTCTAGTGTACTCATTGGCCTACTCACTAGACTGGGTGAGTTTAGGGCCAGCTGAGGGACCCAGGTATCCTGCTCACCGACTGGTTGAAAGAACCTGTATATGAATGCTAGGGAGCTCAGGAGTCAGCTTAAGGTGAGTGCAGGAGGTGCTCCCTGACCCCTCTACCTAGAGGCAGGGACCTCCATTGTATCATGACCCTGCTGTTTCCCCCTTTTTATGATATTTTTTGGTAGTGTGTCAGACGTCCGTTGGTCTGATCGATGTGTCACGCGTTATATAAATAGACATATTATACTCCGTGCGTGACATTGGCACAATGTTCAAACTGACTACCACCACAGATGAATGGATCAGGCAAAATTCTAATTTCCCTGTTCGTGCATTTTTACCCAGAAAATTTGATTAGTTGAGAATTTATTGTCAGCATATGTAATGCCCCTTATTTTGATTTTGGCTCTCTGCAGACCCTGAAGCATAATAATCAAAATATGTATAAAAAATATGATAAAAATCCTTATACTTAGCTATTGCTAAACTCTCCAGCTACTCCTCTATTTACCGCCATCTATCTGGTCCTCACTACTAGAAATTCGATGTTTGGAGTTCGGGTTCAGAAATCGACTTCCAAAAAAACAGGGTTCGGGTTCAAAATTCGAGTGAGTTACGAGTGCAAACCACTCAAGTGAGCAATGCTGTACTCGGGTATGATTGATGCTCAACCCTGTGGGAATCACGTGCAGTGTTTGATCAGCTGACATTTGGGGTAAAATCAGATCAGAGGCAATGTGAACACACAAACTAAAAAAAATATAAAAATTAGAAAAACCACACCCACCCTCCTCCTGAGGTGTTCTGCTTATGGTTGGCTGCATGTAGGTGGACCCACAAACTGCCCAATTAATGACTTCCATTGAGGTTTCGATCAAGTCAGGTTCAAAAATTGAACTTTTTTAAGGTGAACCAAACTTCCAAAGGTTCACTCATCTCTACTCACCACATCTTCTGTTTGTATAGGATTCCCGGGCCTTCTAACATTGTGCCGTATTTCCAACTTTCATGATGAGTGTTCGTATCAAGCGCAAGGGAGATTACCAAATCAGGATGTCGCAACATGTGCCACAACCTTCCTGTGTGTGCATGTGCTGACTTCTCCCAGACCATATCAGAGCTGGGACGCCTGATACAGCTTTGGATGCCAATTGACACCAGGCGATCAGAAGATGCGGCAAGAACCGGACAGGTGACAATGTGTATCGGAAGGGCCAGAGAGGAGAGAAGAAAGATGAGCATAAAGATTTTTCTATGTTTTACCTTTTTTTTTTTTTTCATTTCCATATGTTTTCTTTTTGAACACAGCACCCCAGTGCTACAACACTGCAATGCTAACCACTGAGCTAATGTTCTGCCCATATGTTTTAAGTTTTTAATGGCCCATAATGGTTCAGAAAAATATCACCTATTTAGCAGAATTGAATTACAATTTTTTTTGCAAAATTTTCTTCTCTCATTTTTTTGCTCAAATAACTACCACCTTCAGTGATATCGGCTGTGTGGCTGATGTCATTAACCATGAAGTTAACCTTAATTGAGTGTCTGCAAGGTCTTATGATACAACCATAGGGAGATAACCCAGTAAGGCTGGGGTCACACAAAAGTGTAAAAATTCAGTCCAATTTTCATCCAGAAAAGTGGGATCATTTTTATCCTCTCAATTGTGTATTATCCGTTTTTTTGTGCAGTAGCAGTAATCATTTACAGGAGCATTAACAGTTTCCTATGTTATATAATTGTATTGTATCCGTAAAAATCAGATGCCATATTACAGCATTTAATTTTTTTTTTCTGCACCCATAGACTTAAATGGGTGAGTCTCGCCGGATTTCAGAGGAAAATCACAACGTGCTGTAATTTTTTTCACTGATTTTGTGAGCTGCACTGCCTGATTGAATAGAATAACATGGGTCAGTGTGCTATCCGATAAAAAAAATCAAATAGCACACATTTGATTTATATATCATTTTACTACATATTGTACTGGAAAATTGGAAAAAAAACTTCTTCCATAATAAAGTTTATCATCAAAAATACAAATTGTTTCACATGAATGGAAATATATGAGAGATTACAGAACAGGAGAAGGACTTGGTTATTTTAATAACAAGTAAGCTCAGGTGCAGTAGTCAATGCCCGGCAGCAGCTGCAAAAGCAAACAAGACTTTAGGGTGTATAAAAAAAGATAAAATCCTGTGATCCCAACATAATATTGTCTCTCTATAAATCACTTGTAAGGTCACATCTGGAATATGAGATCTAGTTTTTGGCTTGTACTGGTACGTCCTAACTTATGAAGGGGTGATCAACACCGGCTGTTACAGTAAGCTAACGCCGATCCTTGCACATGTTTGCTGATTTGAACAGCAGGTATGTGTACATTGCAGGCACAGGAGGATCCACGATCCACTCACGCTCGTTAACCCCTTAAATCGTGCTGTAAAATGTGTTAAATGGAACAGTAACGCAGCTGTGCAGCTCTAATCAACAAAAATTAATGAGCGATCAGACTGCTGATCCTTATAGTCCTCTAGGGGGACTAGTAAAATAAATAAAAAAAGGAAAAAACGTTTTAACACTAGAAGTCCCTGGAATTTCAAGCTCAACCCATTCCAAAGGTAGAAATGTTAAATGACCCCTCTCTGGGACTTCTAGTGTTAAAAAATAAAAAATCTAAAAGTTCAAATCATCCCCCATTCGCTCCATTGAAAGTTAAAGGGTTAAAAAAATAAAAAATATTTACGCATTTAGGATTGCTGCGTTCAGTAATTTCTGTGAGCTATCAAAACATAAAATCAATTAAGCTGATCGGTAAACGGCATAGGAGAAAAAAAATTCCAAAGGTCAAAATTACGTTTTTTGGTTGTCACAAATTTTTTGCACAGTGCAATAACAGGCGATCAAAGCATAGCATCTGCACAAAAATGGTACAAGTAAAAATGTCAACTTGAGATGCAAAAAATAAGCCGTCACTAAGCCTCATATCCTGAAAAATTACAATGCTATGGGTCACAGAAAATGGCGCAAAAAATGCGCCACTTTTATGGACAAACGTCTGAATTTTTTTAACCCCGTATTTAAAAGTAAACCTATACATACAGTATTTGGTATCTACGAACTCGTACTGACCTGAGGCATCACAGTGGCACATCAGTTTTACCATATAGTGAACACAGTGACTAAAATACCCCCCAAACAATCGTGTAATTGCACTTTTTTTTGCAATTTTTCCAAACTTGGAATTTGTTTGCTTTTTTTCCAGTACAATCTATGGTAAAACTCATGGCTTCATTTAAAAGTACAACTTGTCCTGCAAAAAAACAAACCCTTAAATGTAAAAATTGACATGAAAACAAAAAAGTTACGGCTCTCGGAAGAAGGCGAGGAAAAAACAAAAACGAAAAACAGAAAAATCGCCCGGGGTGAAGGAGTTAAAAAAGAGGAGTTTGGGAAATTAGAGTCAGTTTAAAGGTGGCTTCTAGACTACTGCAAGAATTGGAAGGTCTTTCCTATAATCAGATGTTGGAAAAATTGGGCTTGATTAAGTTGGAAAGACGTAAAAGGAAGGGCACAACTTTGGAAATTTGGTATGTCTCACCAAACGGCATAAAATGTTGGAAAAACAAAAATCAAGTGCAACCGATTTCAATATGCCCGATTCTTTGTTGTCCAAGAAGCAAAGTCACTTTTAGGGGTATATAGGAGGAATTTCTTCGCTCCCCTCTTGAGGAACTCATACATGCACAGTATGGAAGGATGGGAATATAACATTTAAGGCATATGGTCGAATAGTCTTCTAACTCCAAAGATGACTCATGCCTACAATACAGATTCTTCTTCTTCAGGGCACGGTTCTTCTACCAGGATTCCATAATACAGACATGAAATATTTCTCAGTTGTGTATTAATCTGACCAGTTTTACATATCTCTTCACATTTTCCGTTTTCCTTTTAACCCAACCAATGGCTTCTGCCTCTCAGTGACTTGATTACTTTGATAACCTCAATCAAAAGGCAATTACCCAGCGAGGGCACAAGGTAATTATTCCCATCCACAGAAGATTGAAAGCACCTGAATAGACAGATGCAATTCACTAAGCATTGACTTTATTGGTAAAAAAAAAAAAATACCACTTCAGATTTCAAAGTCACTGGAAAAGTTGATTTGTTTTGAAAATGTCTTCATGCTATCAGAAAAAGTGACATTTGGATTCAGCGGTTATCATTTTATGTCATATAGAAATGATAAAGAAGATGATAAAACGACACCATTAGATTTATGGACATTTTTTTTCTGTGTTATTTATTACATTTGATGGAATATTACACAACACTATTATTATTATTATTATTATTATTAAGTATCTGTAGCACCCGGCGTTGCCTGGGATAGTAACTGTCTGTCTCTTTCCCACTCCTTCTCTCTCTCTATCCGCCCCTCCCTATCCATCTCACTCTCTCTCTATACCTGTCTCTCTCACTCCCTGTCTTACTATCTCTCTCTGTCTGCCTCTCTCTGTCTCTGTCTGTCTCTCTCTGTCTGTGTCTGTCTGTCTGTGTCTGTCTGTCTGTGTCTGTCTGTCTGTGTCTGTCTGTCTGTCTCTGCCTGTCTCTGTCTCTCTGTCTGTCTCTGTCTGTCTCTATCTCTTTTGTCTTTCTCTCTCTGTCTATCTCTGTCTGTTTATCTGTGTCGGTCTGTCTCTGTCTCTCTGTCTGTCTCTTTGTCTCTCTCTGTCTCTCTGTCTGTCTCCCTGTCTGTCTCTCTGTCTGTCTCTCTCTGTCTCTGTCTCTCTCTGTCTGTCTCTCTCTGTCTCTGTCTTTCTCTCTGTCTGTCTGAATATCTATGTCTATCTGTCTCTATCTGACTGCCTGTCTCTGTCTAGCTGTCTCTTTCTGTCTGTCTGTTTATGTCTTTCTGTGTCTGTCTGTCTCTGTTTGTCTCTGTTTGTCTCTCTGTCTCTTTCCCTTTCTGTCTCGCTCTGTCTCTGTCTTTTTCCCTGTCTGGCTCTCTCTGTCTCTCTGCCTCTTTCCTTGTCTGTCTCTATTCGTTTCTCCTCAGAAATCATATTACCTCACACATAAGCTTCTTATGCTAAAAATGTTCTTTGTTGCCTATAGCAACCAATCACAGCTCCTATTAATGACCTGTAGTTCCCAGCTCCATTCACTTTAAAATTAGCAGGTTTTTTGTCGAATAACTGTAAAGTGCGTGAATAAATTTTTCCTTACAAATATAGTGTATGACGCACCCTGGGTCACATGGGGTGTCTGTGTAAAAGTTTGTGATTGTAAATGCAAAGGTGCAGATTACTTTAGCGGACATGCATACATACACACACACATACATACATACATACATACATACATACACACATAAATACAATAGCACATACATAAATACCCATATACACACATACATACAGAAATACACATATAAATACATACACACATATATACACACACACTTTCCGTACACACATACATTCATATATACATACACACATACATTCACATATACATACATACACATACATACACACACATTCACGCATACTGTACATACATACATACACACACACACACACATACACTCAGCATTATATATTAGATAATAATATTATTATGGTTTGATAAATATTTGATATAATGTAGCCTCTCCACTGTTGATCTGCAGAGGTCCAGTCTTGAGTCCCCTGCCGATTGCGTAAACAACAAAGCATATACACTCGGCTTATTCATGACAGTGTGCACAGCGGTGTACAGACCTATGGATTTTCAAATGCACAAGAACACTGTTGTTTGCACACTCATGCATAAGCTAAGCAGGTTATGTCTTTGGTTTGCGAGATCGGAGGGGGGTCTCAAGACCGAGAACCCTGCAGCTCAACATTGTTTTAGAGGGACTACAATATATGCATTTTGTTTTTCATTTTTTTATTTTTTATTTTTAGTTTAGTTTTGCTATAATAGAATGTGGATGACAACTGAATGCGCCCTGATGTGCCAGCAAAGAACCAAGAAAAAGTGATCCACTTTGACCATACATATAAAGAGAAATGTGCTACTTAGAAATATTTTGCAACTGATGAAAATCATTTTTCATCATAAACACTAAAGTCCAAATTATTCACCCCTCATTGCAAGTCAGGTTTATTAAACTTTCTGCTGTTTACAGTAAACCACGTAAAAATGAACACACAAATCAAATAACAGCTAGTTTCTACAAAATCAATCAAAAATCCACTTTTACTGCTTGTTTTAGTATTAAAATGATTCAATCATTTTATAACAACCATCTTTACTACATAATAATGCTCTTCTGGCTGTTATGACCTGCCGCAACGGTGATGCACCTTTTGGAAGAGTTACCGAGGAACCTTAGCTCATTCCTCATGAGCAATTGATTCCAGTTCACAATTATTCTTTGGTCATCAAGAAAGTGGTCAAAAAAGTTAAGAAAAGACATCACTGCCTTGGACAAACAAGGAAAAATATATTGTTAGAAGCAGAGATAACAAGTTCAAAGTGAAAGGAGCACCATGAAGAGTAAGCTATCAATGGCTTTCAGTGGATTTTCGAGACAACAAGAGGTCAGAAACCATGGATTGACTACAAGACTACAAGACTTGCAGTAGAATTTGGCTGTAGCAGGCATTGAGGTTTTACTTTGTACTAAAATGTGTGCTAAACTCTAAAGATCCCCATGCCCGAATCCCAAGATATTCACCTCTACTAATCCAAAAGCAGAAGAAAACTAATTTCCAATGTGATCAAAAGCAAATAAAGAAGCCAGATATGTTTGTGGATTAAGTATTGTAAAGAGATGAAACAAAACAGGAACTTTTGGGCCTATGGATCAGTGGCATGCCTGGAGGGAGCAGAATAAAGTATATGCTGAAAAGACCACATTCCCTACAGTGAAGCATAATGGTGGCTTAATGATGCCTACAGTGAATCATCACAGTGGCTCATTGTTGCCTACAGTAAAGCATGGTGGTTTCTCAGTGTTGTGTACAGAGAAGCATGGCAATAGATCAATTGTGTCTGCTGTGAAGCATGGTAGTTGCTTGGTAATACCTATTTTGAAGCATGGGGGTACCTCAGTGATGTCTACAGTGAGGTATGATGGTGGATCGTGGATGCCTACAGTGAAGCATCATGTTGGGTTGATGAAGTTTTGGGAATTTGAATCCTTCTCTAGCACTGAAAACCTTCAATATGTGGATTCAATCAAGTATATGGAAATTTTAGAAGAAAACATCATGACTTCTACAATAATCTGAAGCTTAAGCATCATTGGTCCCTCCAACAAAACAGTGGTCCCATGAATAGTGGTCTGTAATAACTAGTTTCTCTGTTAGTGATCACTGTACTTAATCCTGGACTGTATCTGTATGGGCTGTGTGCTGGACTTGTGGGGGACTTTGTTCAGCTCTAGGAAGTACACTGATAACTTGCTTGCTGTACGCACTTCTGCATAGAAATTCTGGACACTCGTGTATTAGTGCTGTGCACACACCTGCATATAACCTCTGGACATTCACCACTTGTTTGCTGTGCATACTCCTGCATATTATTCTGGACATTCACCACTTGTTTGATGTCATATTCCTGCATATTATTCTGGACATTCACCATTTATTTGCTAGGCGTACACCTGCAAATTATTCTGGACATTCACATATTTGTTTGCTGTGCTCAATCCTGCATATTATTTCTGGACATTCACACATTAGTGTGGTTTGCACTTATATTTAATTTGTAGTTGCTCACTGTTATTTTGTTATTTGCACTGTGTTTATTATTTGTTAATATTGAGTATTTACCCAACCCTGGTCTCAGTTTTGTTACATTCCACGCTATCAGATTCCAGAGTATCTACATACAGTAATTGTGACAATTTTTCCTTTACAGACTCTTAAGAGAATCTACGCCTTTAAAAACAACTTAAAAATGATAATTAAAAAAAATAAGTCAATTGATAAACTAGACAAATGTAGTGTGTAATTTAATTGTACAAAAACCTAGCTATGTGAGACCATAAAAATACTTCTAATATGATTCCCTCAGCCTTGAAAATGTCTACTCCAGCATTATAAACATGCCACTTTTTTTTTTTACTTTTGATGCATAGAACAACTTTTTTAAAAAACTTCCATTGTAATCAGCAGTATTTACCTTTTCAAAAATCTCAGGAACAATGGGAAGCCTGCAGCAAACTTTGGATCCTATTTTGAGAATTTGTCCTATGTCCAATCTAGAAAAGGGAAAATGCAGGAGGATTAGAAGCCTGGCACAGTGATTACTTAACATTTCCTTTTAGAAAGTAAATCTTCACAGCACTGTCATCACCTCCAGTCCCATTATACTAACACCTCTTAGAATTTACACTTTCGGTACAGAACCAAATCAAACACATAAATCAGCAGAAAACTTGTAAGATTTCCATACAGATAAAACTTTCTTTAAGACAAAGGAAAAAATTGTCCTGCAAACTACATGTTAGAATTTTTGGAGATGTATACAGGATTCTTCATTACATTGTTTTTTACTTTTATTTACAAATTGCATTTCTTGTAATATCATGATGATTGTCATTTTTTGATAGATTGTACTTTCAGAAGTCTGCAATGCAAATGAGCAATGTCTTGAGAGAGTTATTCCCATCTGAAAAGATGGAAATAATTGGAAAATGCCTGCATCTTTCCAATCTACTTTTTATTTAAAATTTACAGCATTTCCTTGACGGTTACTTTTAGATTACGGTATTTATCGACTGTTTACAGTGGTTGCCTTGAGTGGTAGCATCTTTACATTATAATTTACTTTACATTCCAATATATTCACTCAATCCTGAATTCAATGTATGCAAGTTATAGTTGTTCTATGCTGACCATTTTGAAACAGCATTTGTCCAGAAAAACTGAGGTGTTCGTTTATGTTGCAGCTGAGAAGTTTCTTGCTGGAGATGCTGAGGAGCGCCATTTGTCGCCTCTTTCATCACCTGTTTGCTAGTGTTATTTTATTGCAGTGCTTACAAGCTATTTTCTTTTGAGCTTGTAAGCACTGAAGCTGTTTGGGATTGATAGACTGAGCTCTTAACTTCCAACCCTGACCAACTTCAGCGCCGCTGCACTCCGACAATGCTACAGTATTTAGAGTGCAAAGTTTAGGCCCGTGTAGGAATGATACTACTCGACCCAACTGTCAATCAAATACCCACTTTCCTCTGTGATCAGGAAATTTGGAGCTTGGGGAGCAGTGTCCTCCAGAACAGAATAGATGAGATACGTCCTTTCATTTGTACATTTAATTGGAAAAGAAGAAGACGAATGACTTTTGTATTGGCTTCATTTTAATATTACTTTAATACTGGGTAGAAATAAATTATATGGATGATTTGTTACTAGGTTACCTTCATGAGAAAGGATCCAAATTAGTATCACACCAGGCAAAGAGTGGATGACGTGATTTTTGTGAGTCTACGCTTCTCAAAACCGTCTGGTTTCTTCATCAGGACAAAAACGACAAAAAGGCAAAATGTGTAGACTCAAACCATATGTCATCCACTCCTTGAATGGTGTGATATTATTTTGGATCAGCAGCAGTGCGGAACATATCCTTTTTCTCCTGATATCTGTCACAACATTGGCACTCCCAGCCCAGGAGCCCTGATGCTCTTCCCTGCTCACCTCCTCTACCCCCGCAACCTCCGTGGTCCCCCCAAGTCTCCTCTGTTCCTCCGTCAGCACCCCGGCTCTACCATCTATCAGGGACATCGATGTTCCTCCTTCTCTTTGCTTCTAGTCCATCCCCTGGCTCCCAAGGCCTGTGCATGCGCGGTAGGGCTTTTGGGAGCGCACTTAGGACACAGCTGCGCTGCTCTCCCTTTTCTTAAAAGGCCAGCGCAACCTAAACCGAAAGTGCCTACTCGACCCCCCATTATTTAGGCACAGAGCATATAAGGCATCATCCCCCCATGGGAGGTGACTGTTCAATATTTCCCCATAGTTATTGTGCCCTTGCTAGCTGTCAGGTCCTTTTTTTTTTGTACCCGCTCTCCATACTGTCCTGTGACCTTGTCTTTTTTCCTGCCTAATATTGTCTATGTAGTCTTCAATATTCAATCACTCTGTATAGCCCCACCCCCACCACTGATTGGTAGCTTTCTACCTATGCACAGTGTAAACAGAAAGCTGCCAATCAGTAGTGTGGGCGGAGTTATACAGAGCTCAGCATTCAAAGAAGTGGTAGATCTATAGCAGAGTTTATGTCAAAACTGCACCAGGCAGTCCAGTAAATGATACATTGCTGGAATCAGGGTCTCTGCCCTGACGTGGAAGCAAAATCCTGATGCCTGATTCCTTTTTAGTTAATAGCAGTCTGGGTCTCAAAACCCTTTAATATTGAAGAAATATTTCTGCTACTGGAAATCTGACCCAACATCATGGCTATGTTCCCATTGGGCCCCTCTGTTATGGAATATAGATGTAGTCCAAGATCTTATAGGCGTTCATCAAAAGATCCCTTGTACTGACTTTCCCCTTTAAAAAGACTAAAGAGTACTTTACACACTGCGATATCAGTATCGAGATTGCTAGCGTGCGTACCCACCCTCGTCAGTTTTGCGTCACGGGCAAATCGCTGCCCGTGTCGCACAACATCGCTTACACCTGTCACACGCACTTACCTGCCTAGCGATGTCGCTGTGACCGGCGAACCGCCTCCTTTCTACGGGGGAGGTTCGTTCGGCGTCATAGCAACGCCATCACTAAGCGGCCGCCCAATAGAAGCGGAGGGGAGGAGATGAGCGGGCCGAACATCTCGCCCACCTCCTTCCTTCCTCATTGCCGGCGGGACGCAGGTACGGTGAGTTTCCTCGTTCCTGCGGTGTCAAACATACCGATGTGTGCTGCTGCAGGAGCGACAAACAACCTCGTTACTCACCAGACAACGATAATTGGTGTTTGGACAACCTCTCCAAAACCAGCGATTTTTACCACTTTTGCGATCGTTGAAGGTCGCTCATACATGTCACACGCTGCGATGTCGCTAACGATGCCGGATGTGCGCCCCAAACACCGTGACCCCGACGATAAATCGTTAGCGATATCGCAGCGTGTAAAGCACCCTTTATAATAATGTGAAAATGAAAGTTAAATAAAAAAAAAAGAATATAAAAAAAGATCAAACATTTTGTCTGCCCCAGAGAAGTAAAGTTTCACTACTAATTTGCTTTGGGAAAAATCAACAAAAAAACTTTTACCGGCCAATTGCTAAGACCTGGGTCAATCTGCAAATTATCCCACCGTTTTAAAGAGGTCGTCAGAAGAAACAGGCGACAATTCAAACATTCCATTTAAATCCAATTTTGTGATATTTTGGTTATTATAACTTTATTCAGTCGTCTTATCTCGCCCCCGCTTTCTTGTTGGCAGGAACGTGTTGATGTCACTGCAGACAATGTAACTAAACAGAATTCAGAGAGAAGGCGTCCCGCTGAGCTGAGATATGCTGGTCACCCTGCGGTGCTTTTTAATTCTATGTAGCAAACAGCCTTGCGTCTGTCGTGATCAGAGATAGACATAAAATGGAGTTGATACAGGTATAATCTGCAATTTCTTTTAATTATTTTAGCTACACAGGACCCCTGTGAATTTTGAGACTTCAAAACAATCATTACTCATTGTGAGGAGCTCGAGGCTTACTTCTTTTCTTTTTGTAAAGAAATCCAAAGTAAATATTGTCAATCTTCACACGGGTATGAATCAGTCTTATTTAGTGTCTATTAGAAGTTCTTCAGTCTCGTCTCCTCCAATTCAACAAATGGTTTCAATTTAAGTAAAAAAAATACAGTTGTCACGGCCGGGGATAGATGCTATTGCAGAACCCACGGGGCAGGGGTTAAGCTACTCGTCGCCGGGCCGGTGATGTCGGGTTTGGGATGTCACGGGTGGCCCAGCCTGGGTTTGGGGCTCCGAGATGTACACCAAAAAGGATGGATGGATGGATGGGATGAGGATGTTGGGAGTAGTGGTTGTCTCGTGACATCACCTGTGGTAGCCGCTGCTGCGGTCGCTGTCCTCTCGGGCGGATGGTGTCACAGCTAGGATAGTTCATCTTCCCGCAGGTGAAGCTAGGCCCCAGGGAGGATGATGGAAGTGGTAGTGGCCGTTGGCACCTAAGCGCGGGGTGCCAGCAATGAGGGACCGACACAGCAGTTGCCGTTCCAGGTCTTTTTTCTAAGGTAAAAACTGTGTGTTCTCTCACTTCCCCTGTGCTGCCCCCACCTTCCTGATGACTCACTGGTGGCTGGGAAAAATCTATTGTTGTGGTGACCACCTTTAGCCCAGAAAACACGTGAGCTGTGAGTGTTGTGTAAGTGAAAACCAGTGATTAACCTCTTCCTTACCCAGGATGAGCATTGCACTTTAAATCAGATGCAATACGCTGTGGGAACTGAAGCCTCAGGGGCGCCACACTATACCAGCCGTATATGACAACACAAAGGGAAAGGATGAAGTGGTGATGCCTGACAACAACCTGCAGCTCACCCTTACTGCCCTCAGCAGCCCAATACAGGTTCCTCACCTGTCACCACTATCAGTAAAGGAAGACACAAGTGAGGAATACAGGGAAACCACAACAGCTATCACCAGAGTCTTTAAGATAACAAACCACAACAATTACCTGAGCTGCAGCAACCACAGAAGTGTGGAGACACAGAAGACAACCTTTCCAAAGCTCAGCAGGGAACACATTATAAACCGCACCCAAATCCCCCCCAGGGTGAGGTTTATAAAGGATGTCAAAGGCTGTAACTGAGAGGAAAAACTGACAGTTTCCCAGGGTCCTAGAGTCCGCTGCTGCAGAAACAGGGACTTGTCAGATAACAACACTTGCTGCCAATCTCTGGGAATTTTCTAACACTCGCTGCCACTGGATTGTCAGATAGCCCTGACACATCCGTTACAACAGTAGATAGAAGGCTCGGTCTGCAAAGCGAAAATGGATTTTACACACCTGATGTGGCCAATGATTGCAGAATCCACATACTACAAATAACAGTGAATATTGCTATTTTGTAACCTGAAAATTGCTGTGATTGTGACAAGTGGTTGCGACAACTTGCACATTAAATTTCAATATAGTGAAAATGTAGAAATGGGATACTACAATATTAGTTATGTCCGACCTCATGAGATGGATTATCAAAGCCCATGTTTTGGATGAAAAGTTGTGATGCAGCATGTAGACATGACAATGATACAATATTCATAACCAGGATCTAAGATGAAAACAAATTATCAATACTCAGGTGTAAGCAAATAAATAATAATAGTACATGTAAATAACACAGGGTACTTAGTTTATACTATCTTGATCAAAAGAGTGCTATATTTTGGTCTGTTAATGTCATGCTGGGTGCAAGACGACAGCCGGCAAGTGGCGCAACACATAGGGACTACCAGGGAAGAAGTCACATGGAAGGCCCTGGCAATAGGGAAAGGGAAGCAGAGTCACCTCCTATCATTCATTTGAGTCTGATCCCTGACGGGTGTGAAGGCCAGTGAGACACTACTTTCACTACTGCAATAAAACAACATGAGCAAATGTGTGGGGAAAGACACAACAAATAGCACTCCTCAGCTTCTCCAGCAAGAGACATCTCAGATGCAACAGAAACAAACACCTCAGCTTCTCCAGAGAAAGGCTTCTTCACAGTGGTAAAAATAGAAGAACTATAACTAGAATGGAGTGAATTAATAAAGTGCACACAAGAGCATTAAACTGCAGTTGTGATTAAGGCTATGAGTAATCTCAGCCAGACGGAAAATATCCTTCCTTACCCCTTATCTATGCAAATAGATACTGCACTTATACCAACAGGTGTGCAGGCCGATTTGTTCAGTTTTGCTTTAGATTCTGGTACTTTGCTCGTATAGGGGCATGCCTCCCCTTTTGGGCTGTGCACCTTGTCTATATACCTTTCCATGGACAAGGGTGAGGTTTGGGTCCAGCCTGTTTGCACATAGCAAAATGACCTAGAAGGGTGAGGGACCACCCTGACTGGATACATCTTGTTATGGTAGTATGGCTTTTATGCTCTTTTGATGAAAATAGTCTTGACTAAGTACCCTATGTTATTAGTGACAGAAATACAATAGTAGGAGAAATTAAAGCTGAGGATGCAATGAAACACAATTAGATCAGGCCAACAGTAGCTCAGTGGTTAGCACTGTTGCTTTGCAGCTCTGGGTTCCTGGGTTACTACAGCATCCATCATATTGCTTAACGCTACCCAATATAGCCTTGTTCTCCTCTGATTCAGTTCTATGGGCTCAGCTCTTGACTTGTAGTTTTGTTTCCTGTTTTGACCTTGGAATGTTTACTGACGATTTTTGCATCTTCTGATATAACTTCTTTGCTCACTTGGTTTTGGCCACCCTTGCCAGCCTGCATCACGGGTCAGCAGCTAACTCTGTGGCTCAGCCCAAGGACAACCATGTAAATCCAGATCCCTGTAGACAAGTTAAGGACAACTTCTGGGACCTCGCAAATGGAGAAACTTGTAGGAAGCCTATCAATGGTAGCCATTTTTTGCACTTCCAGGTAACTATTGACAGAGCTACACATCTCCTATATATTGGAGTAGGAAATAGTTGCATGGTCCAACTGGAATCCTTTCCTCTTCATTGTTTTTAGTTATTGTTTCACCTACTGAATACTAAAGTACCATGCAAAAAGAATACGGACTCCAATAATAATATTCCTCAAATGGAGACATTTGCCATCATGTCTTCTGGAAAAAGCCGTATATAGTCCTGGAGAATTTATTTATATATTTTACTTGCTTACACAGCATCATTAGATTTCGAAGCATTTTATAGATATCATCACCACTTTCTGCATTGGGACTCACAATCTAAATTCCCTATGAATATGTGTTTGGAGTGTGGGAGAAAACAGAGAACCTGGAGGAAACCCATAGAAACAGGAGGAGAATATACAAAGTCTATGTAGATGTTATCCTTGGTGGGATTTAAACCCCAAAGTTACAGTGCCAACCACTTGTCAGGGGGTGTTAAGCTGGCCATAAGACTGTGGGCCCTGCGCTCACCCAGACCCTGGAGGTACCCTTGATGGTAGGGAGGTCCAGGTCACCACTTTAGGCCCTGTCTCCTGTCTGGCCCTATCCTAATACCTCTCACCAAACCACCAACCCTGGAATGGGTAGGACACAAAGTAACAACCTTCCAAAGACACAGCCAAGGGTATAAAACTGAAACACACTCACACTGTAAATAACCACAGAGGAGAGACAAAACACCGGAAGGAATAAACCAAAAGGGGTAGGAGAAATTCACACCGGGTAACTCTCAAACAGAGCAAACAATGACTCATTGATCACCAAATAGAGGAATGCCTGAGATGCCAGGATTTTGCAACTACAAGCAGAAACTATCTTCAGCAATGGTACAGAAAACTCCTCAGACTTAAAGGGAACCTGTCAGTAGAAGTTTATAATACTTACCTAACGTTCGGTGCGAAGCAGACTGGTCGGATGGGCGTCTCCGTTCTCCGGGTCCCGTGCCTCCTCTTTTGGCCATCTTTGTCCTCCTTCTGAAGCTAGTGTGGATGATGCCTTCTATGTTATCTACACTAGCCGACACTGGGGTCCTGCGCAGGCGTACTTTGATCTGCCCTCTGCAGGACAGATCAAAGTATTGTATTGCGTCTGTGCGGGACCTCAATGCAGGCTAGTGTGGACGCGTCATCCACAATAGCTTCAGAAGGAGGGCAAAGATGGCCAAAAGAGGAGGAGTGGGACCCGGAGAACGGAGATGACCATTTCTACCAGTCTGCTCCACACCGACCGTTAGGGAAGTATTATAAACTGCTGGTGACAGGTTTCCTTTAAGGAAGAGGAGACCAGCTGGAAATGGGGATTAACAAATCTGGTTCACTGAGAAGCCAGCCACTGCTCCAGGAGGCATTAACTCCTAAAGTGCCAGAAGCAGAGATGAATAGAACAACAAACGCCCGATAAAACAGAGCTACTTACAGAAACCAGGTTGCTTGTTGGAAGTCTGTACAGAGTCCAAACAAGTAGTGATCCGTAAACGTGGATCCGTACCATACATGACACCACTGAGCCACCTTGCTGCCCTATGTGTATATTGTTATCTCTTGTCCAGACTAGATTGGAGAAATGATCTTACTGACAGCGCAGTCAAGGGGGCAGCAAAGGTTAGTCTAAGGGCAAACAGAAAATGTTCAAGCCCCGTACCACCACATCACGTTGCAGCTATCAGTATTAGTATAGCGTGCCACAAATGTAATTTTCTCATTTTAGTTACTTACAGAAAACTCAGGGGGCCAAACCAGAAAGTCGTTGACCTTTGGACTTGAAATCAGTTTAATGCTCTTGTGTGCACTTTATTGATTTATTATGTTGAATGTTTAATTTCATGAATTCAGTCTACTAAGCCTGCACCATTTTATAAAATGGACAACAAAATTAGTCATGTGAACCTCTACTAATTAAGTTTACAGATGATTCCCCGGTGCCCATACAATCATGTTGTAGAGAAATCAATAAAACAGAGCTAGGCTAACAGAGAAAACAAGAAACTCAATTAGAATCATCTGGCTGAATTTACAGAAATCTTTCAAATTTTGTGCAGTTTACCTCCTGCCATCGAGTCTCCAAATATCTACATTAAATTTCAAATTCTGATTCAATATTTTTTAAATATTTTTTAAACCACTTTCTAAACCCTGTATTATACTAATCAAGAGGACTATAATGGGTATATGGTCTTCCTGGAAAAAAAATAGATATAACATGTTTGAAAATACCAGAGAAAGCCTTAAAGGCAACCTGACAGCTAATACTTGGAGCTCGATTCACGGGTAGCATGTATCAGACACTGGCTGGACAGTTCCAGCCTTGTATATTTGACTCTAAAGCATGCTTTAAAAGGAATCTGTCAGCAGGGTTTTGCTATGTAAGGTGAGGACATCATGCTGTAAGAGTTTAAAAACAAAAAGCAACTGTGCTTCTCTTATCAGTGTGTGTGCAATTGTTTATATACTGCCCCAAAAAATAAAGAGAACACTTAAACAAGGGTTTTGTATTTTGGTGTTCCTTTTATTTTTTGAGTAGTATATAAACTAAAGGGTTTATTATCTAATAATTACCATTACAGGACTAGAAACTCATGTGCAAAGTAGTTCGACACTCCCCCTCCCCCCCCCGCTGTGATCGACACCTCACAGTCAATGCACAATATCTGTGCGAAGGCAGGGGCAGGTGGGACAGCTCTGCTGTGTTCCTGCATCTAAATTCTTTATTTCAAAATGGCTGCACCCAGTAATCTGCATGATATACCATTGGATTCAGAATCTCCTTGTCTACATTATGTTCCTGTCAGCTGAGGTAGCAAAAACCTGCTCACAGATTCCCTTTAAAAGCAACTAAATACCAAACAACATGGGAGACCAATTGGAAAAATGGGTTCCTGGTGGCTTCTAGCTGCATGCTGCATTAGATTGACGCAGGTCTTTCCCTGTGTGCCCCTACATGCATGCAGGGTGAGACCTGCCAGACACTGGCAGTGAAATGGGAGAAGCCATGGTTGAGCTTAGAATGTACGGGCTCCTTCCAGGTTAGTGAGCATGACCAGCTTGGTTAGTGGGTTTGTCCAACTTTGTTAGTGGGCGTGGTGATGTTTTCTCCTGTCCACTATAATCATGCAAGAGGGGTCTTGCACCCGCCTGCCTGGGGGTCTTACCCCAAAATCCTCGCTTATATTATAAACAACTCCATGCCCACGTGGACTTAGAAAAAGAATGTTTATTCTGTCTGGAAAACAATGGCTGCAATTTGACCATGCTCCCCTATCACGTGTCAAATTATGTCACACCTGGAAGGAACCCGTACATTCTAGCATTTACCAGGAAGCCACCAGGGATGCATTTGCCCGAATAGTCTCCAATGTTGCTTGGTCCTTAGCAGCTTTTAAAGCATGTTTCAGAGTCACACAGGCAGTGTTTGATATATTCTTTCCAAGGATTGGGCAGCATGAAACAGCTGCCAGGTTCCCTTTAAAATCCTGCAATATGCTATGTCCTGAGGGATTGCAATTATATCTTTATTTCAAAGTGTTGTGTTTCTCATTGAGAAATAGCACACACATTAAAATAATGGGGTAAATAGCACAGATCACATGTAGGTGATGCTGACAGCTCAGCTCCTCCTACTTTCTTTTCCTCTCTGCACAGGAATCTCTGCACATTTCATAGAGCATGCTCAGAACATTCAATTTTGCAATTTAGTTTCCAAGCGCCTGTTGCAGTGCAAATGTCTGCATCCCTTGCTCAAAGATACCTCGGGTGTGATGTCTTACCCATATTCATGTTAAGAAAAAATAAAAAAAAATAATTAGCTTAAACTCAGATATCAAATTAGGGAAGAACATATCGGTGATATCTCTTTTAAGAGCCTTCATTAACTTCTTTTGGGTCCAGTTAATAGGAATCTAGTCAACCTTAGACTGTCTACTGCTCATGTTTCTCCATCTCCCAGGTTCCGTGCTAATCTCTATTCTTATTGGCTAAGCAATGCTTTGTTGACATGTCATGTAACCCCTGCCGCAAATCAATTGCCGCAGTGATACGGTATTGATGCCACTTGCTGATTGACTACAGTGGTCAGGTATTTAGTTGACGCATCCACACATAAATCGCTGGTACTGTAATAGCAGAGACCCACAGTGGGCTGGAGAATTTTGGTTTACCCCTTTACGCCCTTGAATGTACTGGTACATCCAAGGTTGTGTCCCTTCCTTTAAGGGTGCGTGCCCACGATCAGTATTTGCAGCGGTTTGGACGCTGTGTCCAAACCGCTGCGGTGTACAGTACAAGTACAGTGAACAGGATTTATTTTTTTCCGCAGCAAACACTGACCTGCGGTGCGTCTTTCCAGACTGCAGCATGTCAATTGTTTGCTGCGGAATCGCATACATCCTCAAGAGAACACAAGCAGGAGACCACAGCACACTGAACCCAGATCATGGGTACTGACAGCTGCGGTCTCCTGCATTCTCCTGCGGAGGAGACAAGCGCCCCCCCTGGTCAGGAGTAGCTGCGTTCTGAATACAGCGAGTCCTGATCGTGAGCGCATCCCCTAACATGGGTTAGAACGACAAGCCTACCTCTTTCCCTGCACATTCCTGCTGATATGATGTCGGAACTTGAAAAAGGATTGTTTGTTTACTGTTGCACCAGCAGGTCCTGTGATGCCATAGCACACTGTTTCTTCTCCACGAGAATCTATCCCTAGTCCGTACACTATTTCCAGGTAGAGTGCGGCAAACATGGCGCCTCTGAGTCTTATATAGACCTGATGATGCTATGTGGCCGACCAATCTTAGTAATACCAGTAGCTAACATGACTACAGAATTACTTTGATTGACAGGCAATGCCTGCATGTTTACTGCGAGAAAAAAAATGGAAAATCTGTGGGGCGGAAACTCGAGCATGAACACTGGATTAAGTATCGAGCTTCTCGATGAGTTCGATGCTTGCTCGATTACTGACCAGTGCCGAGCAGGCGAGCACACTCACCCAGCATACTCACCCATCACTTCCTCCTATCTAATATACTACTGTACATTTTATATCCTGAATTTGAACATAATCTGATCTGTTAACACATTTGAGAAATTTAGCCATTCATCAACTCTTCATTCAGTCTTGTGATGCTTACTAACCCAAACCTTCCTGCTGATACAATGTATCTTTCCCATTGTGTCAGATTTCCTTCAGGCTTTTGCTAATGAGAATTCGTTAGGTGTTGGTGTACATGCCACTAAAAATAACAGTGTTATCTTACATCCTTGTTAAGGCAAAATTATCAAAGATTATATAACTTTGTGAATATGCTAAAATATCCTTCAGCAGTTTAACCTTTTCGAGAGCTGCCAATTTTTCCATTTTTGCCCTTATGATTTTACCTCCAGTTCTTTCTAAAGCCATGACATGTTCTTATTTTTTTCATTGACACAGTCGTATGAGGGCGTGGGAGATCTACAATGCCGATTTGTGGGTGCAGACAACACAATTTGAGTGAAGCAGGACACAAAGGGAAGCTTGTCTTTGTACCCTATTGCTGTACACGGGACTATCTACAGCTTCTCCATCCAATACAAGCGTGGAAGTCAACACCAGAACGCTGATGGACTGTTCCAGCAAGAAGAACCATAGACTATTCACAGCTGAGCAACATGGACTTAAGTGAGATGGCCAGTGAGATGGTCTGTGTAGACCTCATGGCATACTCACTTATTCAGAAGGAGGGAGAGGTTGTGATGGTGGGATATGGGGGAGGTGTATCTTGCTGTACAGATTCCTATTTTAAGCTTTATTTGTACTGCTTCTGTGTACATTTCTATTGTTTGTAAGTAATCACCCCCTATAGTGCAAGGTTATAGCCTCTTGAGGCGTGTCCGTCCCTGGGTGTAGGGGCAGGTGGGCCTAGAGTCCAGCCAACTGTAAACCCTTTGCTTACCTGGGAGATTCAGGCAGTCTGTTGGGAACTTGAAGTGAGAAGGAAGAAGATTGAACCTCTGAGGGAAGCTGTGGCTTCTCAGGGAGACCTGGACATTTATCGCTTAACGGATTATATTCATGTTGCTACACTATTTTACCCTCTATATGGTGGATTATGTTATGGACCGTTTTGATTTGCTTGGAATAAATGCTCTTTGGATTGTACCGCCATCTTTCGCTCTGTTGATTGTGTGATATGGGAGAAGGACCCCGCGACAGGCGGTTACTTCTGCCTACACCTGTATACTGCACTATTTAAATCCAGCCAGCATGTGGATTTTTGCTTACAGCCATGGATCATGGACCTGATGAACCTCCATAGGTAAGAGGAAACGCGATGCAATACCTGCACCATACAGGGAGGTATATACTTTGTATTTTTCTCAAATGAGTTAAGGTCGCAATATAGGGAAGTGAATTCAGCTTTTTCTCTTCCATTATTACTAGGTTATGTGCACTTTACCGGTATGATTGGCCTCTGCATGTTCTGCTGATTAGTGGTTGACTATGCGTGGAGTAATGTTGGGCCAACTATTGGTTTGGGATAGATGATTTTTGTAACCTATTCTACTAGGATCGGCATATGGAAAGTTGACGTTGAATGGGGGCGCCAATAAACTTTAGGGTGTCATACCCTCCGTTGCTAGGTAGGTCTGAGCTTTTTAGAGTTGACCTAGGGTTCGTTAAGCTTATGGTCCTCCTTACCCAACTTGTTGTGCCTTGTAGCTGTTCTGGATATTATCATTAATGGTTTTTAAGAAACATTAATAAACTTTTTCTTTTATAGGGGTTTTGGGTTGTTGTTTTTTTGTCCCAATATTAAATTTCTTTGGTTAATAATACACCATTGATTTTACCATATAATCTACTAAAAAAATAAAGCAGGGAAAAAATTCAAGAGAGGAGAAATGGTGAAAAAAAGCCATGCTTGAGGACCATTAAAGGGTTAATAGAAAAGTAATATTTTGCAAGATATAATAAGACAAATCACTAACACTAAGTAAATACTATGGAGGTTATAATATTTTAGAACATTTGTTTTTCACATTTTATATATAATGATGATTAAATAGGTTGTCCACTACTTTTACCTTGATAACCTATCCTTAGGATAGGACATCAATGTCTGATCGGCCTGAGTCTCACACTCGACTGCCAATCAGCTGGTCCCAGCGTCGGCAGCAAGCGAGCATGGCAATGCTCAGTTCCGGAGCTGCCCCGTCAAGTGATAGCAATCATGGCCGGATACTGCATATTTATCTCCCATTCAAATCAATAAGAGTACCCGGTCGCAGCCACTACCAGAAGATGGAGCAGCTCCGGAACTGAGCATTTCCAGCCACCTGCTGCCACCATCAGCACCAAAAACATCTGATCGTAGGGATACTGGTTGTTAGACAACGACTGATCAGATATTGATGACCTATCCTAAGGATAGGCAAGCAATGTAAAAGTAGGGGACAACCTTTTTAAAGATGCACAATGTGACTCTTGTTATACTCAGGGGTCTCAACAAATTCCAGAACATAATAAATGTAATATGTAAAAAAATTAAAAAATGCAGATACTCACCTTACAGCTCACAAACTCAAAATTACCAATCTGGTCCTCATTGCATCTTTTTATCACCTCCATGAGTGCTGAAATCTTCAAATTATGCCCAATGAGGCCCAGGATGGTTCTGCTTCTGTATGTGTAAGTTTATGTCATCACGATGTGCACCATGGTCTAGATGAAGAGGCCCAGGATGGTTCTGTGACTGTATGTGTAAGTTTATGTCATCACGATGTGCACCATGGTCTAGATGAAGAGGCCCAGGATGGTTCTGTGCCTGTATGTGTAAGTTTGTCATCACGATGTGCACCATGGTCTAGATGAAGAGGCCCAGGATGGTTCTGTGCCTGTATGTGTAAGTTTATGTTATCACGATGTGCACCATGGTGGAGATGAAGAGGCCCGGGATGGTTCTGTGTTACGAGGGGGACCCGGGGAAGCGTGCCAAGATGGGGAATGGACAGCTTCCGCCGGTCAAGGTCCACTGTGCGGTGTAAGGGACCGCTGCTATGGTGGGTGAAGAGTGAGCGGGTTGCTGCTAGCGATCGTCTGGAATGTCACAGACGATCTATGTACACCGGTCTGCCCTAACCCGTGTGGGTTGTATTGCAGGGATCACACGGCTCGGTGTACCTGTTGCACGGGGAAGCACAGAGGTGCCCACGCACGTGTGCCAGTGGAAGTCACGAGAATATGGCACGAGGGTAGCACAGAGGTGCCCACGCACGTGTGCTTTCAATAACCAGGTGAGTCCGGTGGAGACTCGAGGAGCTCACCTGGGACAGGAACACGGCCTGTGGAAGGAGCTACTGCCGGAGCAGCAAGGCAGGGACACGGCCTGCAAACCAGGTACTGCCTAAGCAGCAAGGGCCAAGCCCACAGAAGACGATAATGCCTGAGCAGTGGCGTGGCAGCACGCTGCCAGACATCCAAACATAGAAGGACGGTCGCGCGCTGCCATGATGGCAGGAGGAGCTTTTAAGGAGGTGTAGCTCCAGCCAAGGGCGGGCGCGAGGCGGAGATGACGGACTTGACCCAATCAGGATCCACGACATCCCAGCCTGGCCAGTCAGGATTCACCACGTCACCAGCCTTGTCATCAAGCCGTGTGACGTCAGTGGGCGAATCAGGATCCACCAAGCATAGCACATGCTCACCCTCCTGCCTCTGGGAAATAGAGGCGGGATCCTCGGTCTCACAATGTGTAGAGATAACGGGAGTCTCACTGCTTCCCTGAACAGCAAACCTCTGCACATTGCGCAACCTCACAGACCTTCGAGGCTGCTGAGCAGGAGGAGCTGCGGCAGGCAAGGAATGGGAGACCGCCTCATTTCTTGCAACAGGAGTACCACTAGGTGTCACCCTCGTGCTGCCTCTCTGAGGAGGTTTCTCCTGCACTCTGCGCAGTCTGGCAGACCTTCGGCGCTGCTGAGCAGGAGCGCTCGTGGCAGGCAAGGAGACTGTCTCATTCCTTGCCACAGGAGAGCCACGAGGTGTAACAGTTCTGTGCCTGTATGTGTAAGTTTATGTCATCACGATGTGTGCCATGGTGTAGGTGAAGAAGCCCAGGATGGTTCTGTGACTGTAAATGTAAGTTTATTTCATCACGATGTGCGCCATGGTGTACTTGAAGAGGCCCAGGATGGTTCTGTGCCTGTATGTGTACGTTTATGTCATCACAATGTGCACCATGGTGTAGATGAAGAGGCCCGGGATGGTTCTGCACCTGTATGTGTAAGTTTATGTCAACACGATGTGTGCCACGGTGTACGTGAAGAGGCCTAGGATGGTTCTGTGACTATATATGTAAGTTTATGTCATCACGATGTGCGCCATGGTGTAGGTGAAGAGACCCAGGATGGTTATGCGCCTGTATGTGTAAGTTTATGTCATCACGATGTGCGCCATGGTGTAGGTGAAGAGGTCCGGGATTACCTAATTGCAGCAGTGATGAGGAGATGCAACAAGAACCAGACAGGGGAAGGCGAGCGTTGAAGGGTCTGGAGAGGTAAGCGGTAGGATGCGTATAATTGGGTTTTTCTTGTTTTTAACCTTTTGGTGCACTTTTATGGTTCAGCAAAATGGCAACCAGACAGCTGCCATTTTGCTGAATCCGCCTAGAAGCAAATTACAAAAAAAAATCTCTTTCATTTTTGTGAATACTGATTTTTTTTTGTAAAATTCAAGTAGAATTCAAAGTTACTCAAATATATTCTCTCATCTCTAGTCATGATCTTGTATGAGCAGGCTTGATTAGTGACTTGCACCAATAGGTACTGTGTAGCACCAATGCCTAGAGTGTTAGCTATAGGAATAGCAAAGAAAGCAGTGGCACCTATGTACTATTATGAGAGAAGCCCCTCTGTTATGGAAAACAAAAAGTGTTATGACAGTTATGTGGTATGATCAGACCATGTCCCTGTACGGTCAGACACGGCCATTACACAGTACACAGCAAGGATACATATATAAGATTATCTCAGCACAGGAACATTTTTTTAATCACATCCAATCAAGGAAATTATTATTATTCCAAGATCAGTTGATAAAAATAAACTTTAAAATTGTTTTTTTTTTCGTGGGAAAACACCTCTAAGGGAAAACACGTTCACATGAAAGATTAGAATCCTAAACCAATTTTACAAGGACTCTATGAATAATCTACTGCCATATCGGGCTTGTTTAAATAATTTCTTCTGTAATTACTTCCAATAGAGCAGATTATATACTTTTAATTGACAGTTCCTATACACACAGTATTGAAGGAGGTATATGGGAATTTAATGTAACCTTTATGCCGATAATGTACTGTGCAAAGACAAAGCCCCCATACAGTTTACAGTAAGATTACACATGGCAGGCGGCCCTTCTGACTGCTGTTCTACTGCTCTTTTTCTATTAAGCTAAGCCATTCAGCGTGTCTTGATCGGTGTCTCCCAGAATGTCTGTCTAGATATAAAGACGTTTTAAAATCCTCCTTTAGAATCTTTAGACTGCTTTACGCACAGCAACATCGCTAGCGATGTCGCTGGTGAAAGCACCCTCCCCGTCGTTTGTGCATCACTGGCAAATCGCTGCCCGTGGTGCACAATATCGCTAACACCCATCACACGTACTTACCTGCATAGCGACGTTGCTGTGACCGGTGAACCGCCTCCTTTCTATGGGGGAGGTTCGTGCGGCGTCACAGCGGTGTCACTAAGTGGCCACCCAATAGAAGCGTAGGGGCGGAGATGAGCGGCCATAACATCCCGCCCACCTCCTTTCTTCCTCATTACTGGCGACCGCAAGTACGGTGTTTTTCCTCGTTCCTGCGGTGTCACACATAGCGATGTGTGCTGCCGCAGGAGCGACGACCAACCTGCGTCCTGCAACAGCAACGATATTTGGAATTAGAACGACCGGTCAATGATCAACGATTAGGTGAGTAATTTTGATCATTAATGGTCGTTCGTGCGTTTCACACGCAACAATGTCGCTAATGAGGCCGGATGTGCGTCACAAATTCCGTGACCCCAACAACAGCTCGTTAGCGATGTCGTTGCGTGTAAAGCCCCCTTTACTCTGCAATGTGAGGTTTCCTAACGGTCTTGTCATTTATGAAGTTTTTTTTTTGTTTTCTAATGGAAAGTACTATGAAATAATTTTTTTTCTTTAATGTAGTATCCAATAAACCAAAAGATCTGATATTTTTTTCCCCCAGAGAACTACAGTATAATGTGGTATCACATGTCATGAAGCAGAAGACTGAGCCCAGAAAATTGTCTGTCTAAGGCCCCATTCACACATCCCTGAAAAGCACACGTTTTCGTGTGCCTTGATTTTGGCACACATGTGTTCTCCGTGTGCTATCCATGATAGCACACGGAGAGTAGAGACTTTTTACTCACCTGTCCCTGGTGCTGCTGTCCCCAGTGCTGATGTCTTCTGGCACTGCTGCTTCCGGGTCCGCAGTGCAATAAATATGCATGAACATAATGAGTGGGCCTGGAAGCAAGTGACAGCAGCGCTGGAGACAGGTGAGTATAGAAAATAATTTTATTTCAAAGATGCATGTTTTTTTTTGTACGTGTCACATGGATCATATCAGTGCGTGGGCAGTGTGACATTAGTGCTGCCGGAGGAAAATGGACGTGTCTCCGTAAGGAACACATGGACACGCATGTGTGCCACATGGACACATGTCCGTGAAAAAACACTAATGTGTGCGCAGAGCCATTTAATTTAATGGGTCTGCATATGTCCGTGTCTCCGGTACGTATGAAAATGGTATCATACATACCAGAATCACGGATGTGTGAAGGGGGCTTAACAAAAAGGTTACAATAGACTTCACCTTCACATTACTTTTTAACTTTTTTTCCCTAATGGCTTGTTAATATACTACATTTTTGCTGCGTTTTTTTTCCCATGCAAAACCAACAAAATGAAGATTTCTGAAATGTCTTGCACATGCAGATTATTTTTTCCTTGCACAATTGAACTATCAAATAATTTTTTGAAATCTACACTATGTTGATTCTTTCAGCCTTTTGCAGCATTTTTTTACTCATTCATATGTATAGGGGGGAAACAAAAAAAAAATACATAGAAAAAAATGCAAGACTGCCAAGGTTTTCGGAGCAGAAAAATCAGCTATATACTCTACACAAATACTCTACATATGCACATAGCCTACAAATTCTCACTGCATCAGATGATCTGCATCAATATGATATTTGCTTACTTCCAGGATCATTGATAGCTACTTACTCTTTTCATGTGCTGTCTATGTACATGACCACTCCAGTGATCCACCTGAGACTGAGTGGTCCTGTGGCTACACATTACAAGATTATCTGACAGAGAGGTCTAGAGTGATTGTGCTTCAGCGACAGAGAATATTAAATGCATTTGAAAGAATATTGCATGCAATAAAAGAAACAAAAGTATTTACTGGATAAAATTTAAAGGGGTTTTCCATCAATGAAATTAAATGGTGTCCCTGGTGTAATACACACTGCAGCCCATCCTAATCACATGTCAGTATGGGCTTAAGACTGAAGATTTACAGCTCCTGAGAATTGTGTGTCAACTCACAAGAGCTGTATCACACAAACCTCAGTTAGCTGCCTTCTCTGAAGTTTAAAGAAATAGTTTACGCTATCACCTCTGTAAAGCACTGTGGAATTATTAGAACTATATAAGTGAATAAAATGAATAAATAAACCTATGTTGTGCTTGACAAGGAGATCTCCATTTACATCCTCCTCCTCCCCCTCCTTTGCCAGTCTGAAAGTTTTATAACAGGTCACTGGAAACTAAACCAACTGAAAAACAAATAAACATTGAGGGCTGAACATGGATATCCTGAACATAACCCTAGTTGTGCTCAGCAAGAAAGAGATATATGTTCTCACATATGACAGCCTGACTGAGGTATGTGTGATACAGCTCCTGTGAGCTGCGCATCTTCAATCTGCAGCCCATATCATTGCAACTAGGATGGTCTGTAGCTTGAATTATACCAGGGACATAATTTTATCTCATTGACTATGAACCCATATTGAACAAAAATAACCAATACTTATAAAATATATATATTCCACAAAAAATCCAAATATTAGTTTTTTAGTAATACGAAGTTAGAAAGCTAAAAACATAGTCATCTCCACCAGTCACCTTAAATCTTACGAGCCCTCAATGATTGTTGCAGCACTGATTCTAGATATGTTATATAACTTGATGTTTCTTATAATAATGCCATCACGCTCTGTAACCAGCCATGAATAATGGATGCTCTGAACGATGCCATTCATGAGAGAAGTATGGACTATCTTCAAGTTATGAAGTCTACAAGTTAAGAAGATGATAAAGGTCAGCAGGTCTTGGAGATGCTAATTCTCTGAAGTTTCTCAGTAATAGCTGAGGGCAAGTGCAGGTTGTTGAAGACTAGTATACGCCTACATATGAATTCCTGTCCAGGTGTTGAAGATGTACTTAGGTTTTGACATTCCAATAAGATTATAAATATAGATAAAATATCACTGGATATAGTGATCCATGTACTGAATTGCTAATGCACCATGCATTAACAGCGCTGCGGCGTGTTAGATACTAATGGCTGTCATGCTGTGGACCCTGAACAGTGATAATAAGGTGGTCTGGAAAACATATTTCACTAGCGTAAGATTAGTTAAAGTAATACAAAATGAATATCTTCAATCACAATTATTAGATGGCATCAGGAAGTAATTAGTCACAGGAGATTTGTTAGGTATGGCGTATGGTCATAGAGTTAAAGAAATGTATGGGGGGTTTTTTTGCATTTCTTTCTTATATTTAATTATTGTGCTACATAATGTGTTCTCTTTATATCTTTCATATAGTCTTGACATGTCTTGTGTTCACTAGAGATGAGCGAACCTGTTTGGTACAGGTTTGCCAAATTCAGATTCCGTATGCGCCTTGCCCGGTTTATTTGGGCTCAGCTTACCGAACACTTTGCTCTAAAGTCAGCAATGTTCGTTAAGTGTTCGTCTGCTGACAACCCACTCTTGGCCCCATCACGGCCATGTCAAGTATTGGCACGGCTGTGATTGACCAGGATAATTGCTGTAAAAAGAAAAAGTTTGGACACACCTTCTCATTCAAAGAGTTTTCTTTATTTTCATAACTCTGAAAATTGTAGATTCACATTGAAGGCATCAAAACTATGAATTAACACATGTGGAATGAAAAACTTAACAAAAAAGTGTGAAACAACTGAAAATATGTGTAATATTCTAGGTTTTTCAAAGTAGCCACCTTTTGTTTTGATTACTGCTTTGTACACTCTTGGCATTTTCTTGATGAGCTTCAAGAGGTAGTCACCGGAAATGGTTTTCAACAGTCTTAAAGGAGTTCCCAGAGATGCTTAGGACTTGTTGGCCCTTTTGAAGGTGTGTTCAAACTTTTGGTCTGTACTGTACATACACACACATACATACATACATACATACATACATAGACACTCACATACACACTCAGATTTATATATTAGATGTCTCCATCCTCTACAAAGAAAAAAGTCCTTGTCTTTTAGCATCTAAAAACTTGACGCAGTAGACCCAACACTTTAATAACTAGAACTCTATTATCTCCCCATGACAAAACATTTTTGCTTCATCCATGTTAATGATTAATGAACAGAAAGCAGCAAATTCCATTGCGACCTTCCTTATCCCAAACCTTCAGGACTATAATTAAACTTGACCATGCTTTGACTTTTTCCATACAGTTCACTTTGAGAAATAAAAGCCAATGCTGAATAACTTGTTTTTTTTTCTCGTCTTTGTGAAATGTCTCGTCTACTTTAGCCATGTAATCAAGACTGTCATTATGATGAAGTAGAGGTAAATTGCATTGTATTTAATTAGTACCTTTAATATGCACTCTGACTAATACAATGTCCCGCACAACCTCTAAAATGTACTTGAATAGACAAAACAGAGCACATAATAAAGACAATATGCTCAACGCGCCAACTGCAAACTTTGCCGGTCTCGTAAATCCTACAAGGACCAGTTCTAAACGGCGATGGTAATTACCAATTGTACCGTTTGACATTTGCTTTATTCATTCATCAACAAGTGGCATTTCATTTTTTATGTCTTTTGATGTATAACATAATAGGGATAAAACAGAACAAGCCTCCGGGTTAGAGGTCAACCATATTTGTCTGGTTAACAATGTCTACGAATAGACTTTGGAGCCCGCGGTTCCTTCATTCATAATGCACAATACTTCCTTTAATTACTCTCTAATGTTAAGTAATATTTAAGAAACTCTTGGTAGAATAATTAAATTATGGAGTATGAATTAAAGTATGAACCATAATGTTTTTTTGCGATCAGTGGCGTCCTAGGAACCTGTTTAGATTATTTGGTGGTCCAAATGGAGGGTCAGCAACTCTACTAGTCAACATAATCGAAATATGCAGAGTGCAAAATATCACATAGGAAAAGCTACAAATAATCAGTTCTGATTCTTAAAATCAGATTCCCTTCAAGGAATTATCTAGCTTTACAAAAAATATTATTCAAAGCATACAGTTGAAACCGTAAGTTTCTCTCCACTATCTAAATAGACACATCTGTAATTTTTTCTCACTATCTGACATGCCAGAATAATGAGAGGGAATGCTTTAAGGCATTTTTATTACTTTCTGCAAAGTCAAATCTTTACAATACATTTCATTACTATTTGGTACCTTTGCCATTAAGACTGTATGACTTGGGCCAAATGTTTTGGATACTCTTCCACAAGCTTCTCACAATGGTTGGTAGGAATTTTTGGCCATTCCTCCTGACATAACTGGTGTAACTGAGTCATGTTTGTAGGTCATCTTGCTCGCACCGGCCTTTTCAGCTTTGACCATCAATTTTCAATAGGATTGAGATCAGGGTTTTGTGATGGCCACTCCAAAACCTTGACTTTGTTATCCTTAAGCAACTTTGTAACCAGTTTGGCAGTACACTTTGGGTCATTGTCCAATTAGAAGAACCTACTTCCGCCCAAGCTTTAAGTTCCTGGCTGTTGTCTTGAGATGTTGCTTCAGTATTGCCACATAATCTTCTTTCCTCATGATGCCATCTATTTTGTGAAGTGCACCAGTCCCTCTTGCAGCAAAACAACCCCACAACATGCTGCTGCCACCCCCGTGGTTTCACAGTTGGGATGGTGTTCTTAGGCTTCAAAGCTTTTCCCTTTTTCCTCCAAACATAACGGTGGTCTTTTTGGCCAAACAGTTCAATTTTAGCTTAGTCAGACCAAAGGACGTCTCCAAAAATGAAGGTCTTTGTTCCTGTGTGAATTTGAAAACATTAATCTGGCTTTCTTATGTTTCTTTTGGAGTAATGGCTTCTTCCTGGCAGAGGGGCCTTTCAGCCCATGTTGATACAGAACTCGTTTCACTCTGGACAATGACACAATCTTACCAGCTCCTACCAGCATCTTCACCAGGTGTTTTGTTTTTGTTTTTGGATTGATATGCACATGAACACCAAAGCACATTCATCTCTGGTACACAGAACCCATCTCCTTCCTGAGTGGTATGATTGGACATTTCCATCCTGTTTGTACTTGCGTATTATTGTTTGTACAGATGAATGAGGCATCTTCAGGTATCCTGAAATTGCTCCCAAGTATAAACCAGACTTGTGCAAGTCCACAATTCTCTTCCTGAGATCTTGGCTGATTTCTTCTGACTTTCCTATGATACTACACAAAGAAGTAGTGTGTTTCAGGTGTGCATTAGAATACATCAACAGGTGTGTCTCTAATTAAATCAGATGTTGCCAATAAACCTATCAGAAGCTTCCAAAGACATGACATCATCATATGGGTAGTCCAATATTGTTTTAGTGCTCTTAGTGTATGTAAACTTTTGACTTTTGCAGAAAGTAATAAAAATGCCGTAAAACTTTCTCTCTCTCTCATTATTCTGGTATTTGACAAATATAAATAATTTTGGTTCCTAATTGCCTTAAAAAGGGAAAGGTTTATTTTGATTTCATGTCAGATAGTGAGAAAAACATGCAGATGAATTTTTTTTTTAGATAGTGCATGGAAACTTCTGATTACAACTGTAAATACATTCAACCTACTAATATACTTGAATTACAAGTGGTGCCCAGTTTTCAAGAGATCAATACCAGTATGGAGTCCCGCAGCTTCACTTTCAGCTCGTAATTCCCACCAGAGACAGTTCCTTGTGCCAAGACACCATTAGGGATGTGTTAAAAGGGGGGTGGCTGTCTGGCTCATTTTAATAGCTAAGCCAGTCCCCACTTCGCACATGGTGGGAAAACGTGTTTGGGGGTTTGACGGGATGATTCACATGTAGCTGACAATTCTGCATAGAAAGATGATTAGGCAGTATTTTTATTTTATTTTTTATTTACCATATTCACTATATGGTAAAGCCGACCTGGCAATATGATTCCCCAGGTCAGTATACTTATGAAGATACAAAAGAGTTTATATATATTCTTTTTCTATTTAAGCTTTGAAAAATTTCAGAAATTTGTAAATAATTTTTTTTTTTTCTGCTCGTGTCGCCAATTTTTGAGACCTGTAAAGTTTTTACTTTATAGGGTCTTGGCTGTGTGAGGGATTATTTTTTCTGCCCTGAGCTGACATTTTTACTACTACCATTTTTGGGTAGATGTGTTGCTTTGAGCTACTTTTATTGCATTTTGTTGCAACATTGTGGTAGCCAAAAAAAAATTGAAATTTTTTTCTTGTTACTATATTTACAAATCGGATTAATTTATTTTATATTTTGACAGATAAGACATTTCTGATTGCAGCAATATCAAATGTGTATTTTTTTAAAAAAATATATATTTTAATGGGGTAAAAGGAGTGAATTAAACTGTGTTTTGTTATTTTTCATATTTTAAAAAAACTTTTTTTTTATTTTTTACTGTATTTAATAGCTGCAATATTTGCATTGCATGTGCTATACATAGCAGTGCATCAGCACTGCTGTGTATAGCAGAAATCATGATCTCCTATGAACACCGACACAATAATGACAGGTATAGACGCATGGCCGTGATGACAACCCCTCTTCCCCCCAATGTGTAGGAGAAATGACGCACCCCCTGTAACATTATATCCCCCCAGCCTGTATCATATTGCAATCAGGCTTCAGCAGTAGCTATTGTCATTGATTTGGTGGGGATTGCATATATATTGTTCTCCTCTGCAGGGGTTTCCCTAGTACACAATCTCTGGAGACTGTATCTAGGAACTTCTTTCTAACTAGTAGCTACAATTAGGAAATGTTAAGGGCGTGGATCTAAGGAGAGGTGGGAGATTCAGCCACATGTTTTTTAGTTTAGTTATGCTTTGTTGGGTGAAGGGCTAGGACCTGTGCTGAGGCCAGCTCCTTTTTGCCCGTACATGAACGATTGGACATTGAGGATCAGCTGCGACGCTGCTGGATTTAGGGAACGCATCTGAGGACTGTTGCATTCTCCTTGGTGTCGGATTGCCCCAGATCTGTTTCCTTTGTGTGGACTCTAAAGAACCATTTGGATATTGGATGTTTTATGCTTCCTGCCTCATTAAATTTTCTTGAATTGTTCATCGGTCTGGTGTCCCTTACTGCTCTGTCGCATACCCTGTCACAAACTGGTGGCAGCAGTGGGATCAGAGCAGAAGAAATGGAGGACAACGGCCCATCAACGTCTGAAACCAGAACCTCAGGATACAGGAACTGGACCGTCTCGAGCCTACAAACAAAGGCCCGTGAATTAGGAGTCGGCTACAAAGGACTCTCTAAGGAGCAACTAATAGAGGCATTGGAAAACGCTTGCCTGCAAGATGGCACCGAGGAACAATTTCCACAGCAAGGGGAGGAAAGACGGGAGCTGGAGGTTAATACCCAAAAAAGTCAATGGGTTGTGTGGTATGAGGAGGAGATGGCACTGCTGGGAGATGAGGTCACCATTGAATATAAGATGGATGCCATTCGCAGAGCTCAAGAGAGGGCATTGCTGGAGAGGAGGTTTGCTGTGGAAGCAGCTAGAGGCTCCAGACAAACTATAACCACAGCACCCACTATGAGGGAATTCTCCAGAGTGTCCCACAAGAACTTTAAGCCATTTAATGATGCTGCAGGCAACATTGAGGGCTTCTTCCAGGACTTTGAGCATCAGTGCCGATTAATGGAAGTCCCAGAAAGAGAGCGAGTCAGACACCTGGTGAGCCTCTTGGAGGGTGGAGCTGCCGATGCCTATAGAGCTATGGACCCTCAGTGGAATTGTGAGTATGGGGAGATCAAACAGACCATTCTGGAACATTATGCCGTGACCCCAGATACTTATAAAACTCAGTTCCGTACGTTAGCCTGGGAGAAGTGTCTTTCAAGATGTATGCCCACAGACTGAAACAAGCATGCCATCGCTGGCTGGAAGGAAAGGGGGCCTTAACTTGGGAGACCTTCCTCCATGTCATCCTGAAACAGCAGTTCTATGCCAGGTGCCCTGCTGAAATCAGGGAATGGGTGCGCGAGAGGAGACCAGAGACAGTGGAACAAGATGCTGCTCTAGCTGATGAGCTTCTCACCATCAAGCCTCAATGGAAAAGGCTACTAGTCAATGAGAAAAAAACTACCAGTTCCCCAACACCAGTGGTCCCTTGTCCTTTGGCCTCCAATGTTCACCGCCCCACTAGACTACCAACACATGGCGGACCCCGTGTGAATGTGCCTCCTATTACGCCTGCCTCCTCTTTGGGAGTACGACGTGGAGAAAGAATCATAGAACGCAGATGTTAAGGATGTGGGCAGCCTGGTCATCTGCAAGCTCACTGTCCAGGTGTTCAGAGGCAAAACAGTTACAGACCCCCTTTGCCTGTCCATTATCTACAGACACCCTCAACAGGAGAAGAGCTGGATCTAGGGAATGATGTGGGGAATCTTCAATGCCACTTTGTCGGTGCGATAACCGGAAGTCAAGCCAAGAGAGTAGCAGATGTGGACGTGTTCAACCCATCAATGGAAATGAGGCCACCCGAACTACCGTCACAGCCACTCTGTAGCCAAGCCCCTTACAGACCTCACGAAGAAAATGATGCCACGGCTGGGGATCTGGACTCCAGCCTGTGATGGGGCTTTTAACCAGCTGAAGGATGCCTTGGTCTGCGACCCTGTTCTGGCTGCTCCAGACTACAAGAGGAGATTCACTGTGCAAACGGATGCTTCTTCTTATGGACTGGGAGCTGTACTCAGCCAGGTGAATGCAGCCGGGGAGGAGCACCCCATTGCCTACCTCAGCAGGAAGCTGTTGGACCGAGAAGTGGCCTATGCAACTGTTGAGAAGGAATGTTTGGCTGTAGTATGGGCCCTTAGGAAACTATGGCCGTATCTGTATGGGCGAGAATTCACTGTGGTTACTGATCACAATCCCCTCACCTGGCTGAACAGAGTTTCTGGGGACAATGGATGCTTACTACGATGGAGCCTGGCTCTTCAACCATATAACTTTACAATACAATATAGAAGGGGCAGCCAACACCAAAATGCAGACGGATTGTCCAGGCAAGAAGAGCCCTGAGTCAGGTCCGCCATGTTTACGTGCACTTGACAAGCGACCTGTTGAGGTCACTAGTCCGTGCACAAATTGATGGGGGAAGGGTTGTAACATTATATCCCCCAGCCTGTATCACATTGCAATCAGGCTTCAGCAGTAGCTATTGTCCTTGATTTGGTGGGGGTTGCATATATATTGTTCTCCTCTGCAGGGGGCTTCCGTAGTACACAATCGCTGGAGATTGTGTCTAGGAACTTCTTTCTAACTAGTAGCTACAAGTAGCAAATGTTAAGGGGGTGGATCTAAGGAGAGGTGGGAGATTCAGCCACATGTTTTTTAGTTTAGTTATGCTTTGTTGGGTGAAGGGCTAGGACCTGTGCTGAGGCCAGCTCCTTTTTGCCCGTACATGAACGATTGGACATTGAGGATCAGCTGTCACGCTGCTGGATTTAGGGAACGCATCTGAGGACTGTTGCATTCTCCTTGGCGTCGGATTGCCCCAGATCTGTTTCCTTTGTGTGGACTCTAAAGAACCATTTGGATATTGGATGTTTTATGCTCCCTGCCTCACTAAATCTTCTTGGAATGTTCATCGGTCTGGTGTCCCTTACTGCTCTGTCGCATACCCCGTCACACCCCCTTCCAGCACTTGTTAAATGCTGCTGTCAGAACTTGACAGCGAGATTTAACTTGATAAACAACTGGGCGGAGCTCTGCTCCACCCACAGCCATTAAAGACACTTGATGGCTGATTAAATCAGGCGTCATGTGCGTAAACATGACTTTTGACATACATGTATGTTAAAACTTGTTTAAAGAGGCTGTCCAGAGCACTGAATGTTAAAAGGAACCCGTAGTGTAAAAAAACACTGTTGATCTGCAGATATGGGATTAATCTGCAGGCTAATAGTGTACTAACGCTGTGTGGGGGCCGCACTGAGAGTGCTGCTGCCGGAAGGAAATTAGCTTTATTCCTCCCAGCAACGTTGACTTTCAGTCATAGAGGCACAGCTGGTGCATCTTCAGTCACGGTTCAGTACGTAGTGAGTGGCATCTGTAACCGTCCCCGGCACTGAATGAAAGCTGGCTGTGTAGCGATGTAATTTCAGTCAGTGCTGGGGGCAGTTACTTGTGCCACTCACTATGTACTGAACAGTGACCAAAGATGCACCAGCCACTTCTTTATGACTGAAAGCCAGAGGCTACCGGAAGGAATAAAGATATTTTCCTCCCATCAGTGGGGCTCTCAGTGCGAGAGCCACACCGTGTCAGAATGGTATTAACCTGCAGATTAACTCCATATTTGCCTGTAATAGTATTTTTTTTTACAAGACAGCTTCCTTTTACATGTTCTTGGTATTGCAGCTTAAATGGAGCTGATATGCAACACTATAGAGAACCCTTTGCCATAGGCAGTATTTTTATTATTTTTATTTAACTAAGCTAATTTTTTGTTCTATTTCTGGAAAAGAAACCTTTCATGTCGGGACCCGATTTATCATGCTCTTTGTGCCTTTTTTATCTAGTCTTCTGTTGTTTTCTTTTCTTTTATTGTTGTTGGTTTCCAATGTATTATTCTATTTGCACCTTTTTTTAAGTCTATTTTAGTTGTTCTTGCCTATTGGTTTTTTTTTCATTTTATACATTTTGGTTTTACATGTTTTTTTTGGTCTAGTTTTCTGTGGTTTTCTTTTCTTTTATTGTTGTTTGTTTCCAATTTATTATTCTATTTGTGCTTTTTTAAGTCTATTTTAGCTGTTCTCACCTTTTTTTTTATTTTATATATTTTATATATTTTATGGGTGGAATTTAGTGATTCCACAAATTTTTGGCTGATTCATCAATTGCAACTTTTGGTTCTGTACTTTTTTTATCTAGATTTCTGTTGTTTTCTTTTCTTTTATTGTTGTTGTTTGTTTGCAATTTATAATTCTATTTGCACCTTATTTTAAGACTATTTTAGTTGTGGTGGCCTGTTTTGATTTTTGTTTTTCCTTTACATTTTATGGTTGGAATTTAGCGATTCCAGATATTTTTGGCTGATTCATCAATTGCAACTTTTTAAAAAGTTACAAAATTTGTGGCAACTCTACTGCAGTTCTCCCCAGGAGTGACTTTCTGCACTTAAATAGAAAAAAAATGGCATCTTTTGCAACATTTTGGAAAACGTTGCGATTTTTGGCTGTAAAATTCACAAAAATAAATGACAGGGAAAAAAAGCCCATTCTTTTTTTACTTCGCACCAAATTCATGAATTGTGTCTGGCTTTTTGATGGATTTGGCATTATAAACAGTGAAAGCGTCAAGACAAAAAAATAAAACTGACTCAACCACCCCCTTACCCTCCCCCCACTTCCACCGCCAAAAATGATGAATTGGGGCCCAACTATTTCTTCTACCAGGCATTCTTCTATTAACTATTTTACTTCCTTAAGGCCGCTTTACATGCTACGATTTATCTGACGATCTCTTAAACCATGTGACACGCCCAGATTGTTGATACGATTTGCCGAGATTGCACATAGGTCGTTTATTAGCGGTCACACGTACCCATCTCACCAATGATGCAACAGCGATCAGCGATATATTGTTTGACCAAGGCGGTCATTTGGATGTTGTTCGTCGTTGTCAGGGTGTCAAACGCACCAATATGTCTGCTGCGTTCCAAACGACGAACAATATTTTGAAACTGAACGACGTGTCAACGATCAACGATGTTCAACCTATTAGCGATCATTCGGAGTCGCTCGTAGATGTCACATGCAACGACGTCGCTAACGATGCCGGATCTGCGTCAAGGAAATCGTGACCCGGTCGACATATCGTCAGATAAATCGTAGCATGTAACGGTGCCTTTAGACCACCAAGATTTGGTTCATAAAATCTTACTTCACATCCAAAATCTGAAAATCCATCCATTGGACACATCTTGTTACGGCAGTTCAGGGACTTGTGTCAATTGAACGTGGCAGGAAATATTTTCAGATTTTGGACTCATCCCTTTCACTGTAAACAGAGAACTTGATGTGAACCAACTTTCAAAACTTTTTGCTTCACAGATTCAATATGTTATCATGAAATAATAGCAAAACTCTAAAAAAAAGCTTAAAAAGACAATACAACCAATGGGCTGCCGAATTTAGACACTTATAGCATAAATATCTCCCAACAGAGTATCTCAAAATCGTTCCCAAACCATAGTTGGACCAGCCCCTCAAATGTCCCTTTTTTATCCACAAGGACGGCCTCTATAAAACCTACGTATCTTCTTAAGAAGCCAGTACTGAGAATAAATGCTCCAAAACCTTACTGGAGAATACAAGGCCGGTATGTGAACCTTACAATAATGACGTTTCTTTAGTTTGTTAACTCCATTGATGTAGTAATTGAACATCTTTACATGGCTGCATGGATAATCTCCTGTGATACAGTGAGCGCAGCCTTCACTTGATACTAAGACTGTTTATATGATTAGTTATTGGTTTGTCTCGCGGAGGTCACAGAGCGGAGGAGCAGGAAGGAGAGAACATTATCTACAAGAGCAGTTGGATAGATTTCAAACAAAGTTGAAATAATGATGCTATTAAGTCTCCATGTCACATGAGAAGCGCTCTTCATATTCCCCATTTAACCTTGCTTATTTTGTAAATACACTTCCATTACATCAGCGCTCTTATTGTGAAATGTTGTCGCTGCCGCTTCTTTATCTCATATCAATCAGTTCTATATTGCCTGAATTCCCTGCATGACTGGAGGGAAAATGGGGTCATCGTTATATCAGAGGAAGAGATAAGTGAGATTCTACACCGCTATAAATAATTAATGCACTACACGAGAACACGGCATAGTGCAATGGGCTACAATATCAATGTAAACACAAAGTATAAAGCCTGGACTGCAGTAATAACAATATTATAATGATACGCTGAAGCCTAATACAAATGATAAACATTGAAATAGTAAAACTGAGAAAAATCTAAATAAAATACAAAACAAAAATAAATAATAATAATAATAATAATAATAATAATAATAATAATAATAATAATAATTATTATTATTATTATTATTATTATTATTATTATTATTATTAGTAGTAGTAGTAGTAGTAGTAGTAGTAGTAGTAGTAGTAGTAGTAGTAGTAGGAGTAGTAGAATTGTTGTGATGCAAATTTAATTTTCAGGCTGAAATTGTATTTTTCTCATCTCTAAGAATAACGTAAAATAAGTGCAAAGTAACATAATAACATTATTATTATTAATATTAATAATAAAAAAATAAAGGTGATGCAAATATAATTTTCAGGCAAAATTAGAATTTTCCTTATCTCTATTAACAACATAAAAACATCCAAAGTAAAATAATAATAATAATAATACTAATAATAAGAATAAGAATAATAATAATAAAGGTGATGCAAACATAATTTTTTAGGCAAAAAAAACTTTTTCCTCATCTCTATTAACAACATAAAAAAATCCAAAGTATAATAATAATAATAATAATAATAAATAAAGGTGATGCAAATATAATTTTCAGGCAAAAATAGAATTTTCCTCATCTCTATTAACAACATAAAAAAATCCGAAGTATAATAATAATAATAATAATAAACATGGATATAGCAAAATGAAAAAAAAAAAAAAAGAAGAAGAAATAAATGTTATTTAAATTTAATTTTCAGGCTGAATAATAACATAAATACATATGTATATGTCTTCAATAATAACATAAAATACATGCAAAAATAATAATCATAATAATAATAATAATAAAAAACATGGAAATAGTATAACTATGAAAAATCTAAACAATATAACAACAACAACGACAATAACTATGATAACAAAATAATAATAAGAAGCAGAAGAAGACAAAGAAGAAGAATTAAATAATAAATGTTATGTAAATTTAAATTTTCAAGCCAAATAAAGTTTACTCATATCTTATAACAAATAATAAAATAAATAAAAATAATAATAGTAATAATAATAACATTTTATGGCACAAAATGCTACTAATATTTATTATTACAATTAGTAGTAGTTTAGTATTATTAACAGAAGTAATATTTTGTTCAATATTATTGTTATTATTACTTGAATTTATTTTTATTAACCATGTACAAAATTCGAATTCAGCCTAAAAAGTTAATTTGCATCAAAATTAAATTTGCCATTTCATATTGTTTAATTAATAATCTAACAAATTAATAATCATGTATAATAATGAAATTTTTTATACTGTGATTTAAAATTATCATATTAATTAGGCATCATATTTTCAGGAAGTTTGTCAAGTTAGTTCCAGATCCAAGGCCTTAAGAGGGGTTGTTATGGAGGATAACCAACCTTAAAAAAAATAAACAAAACAAAAAAAAAAAGCAATAGTGTAAGTGGAGATGCAAAATACTGTAATTAGAGATAAGTGGATCCGAAATGTAATGTTCAATGTTTGTGCCGAAAATGGACTTTACAAAAAATTCAGTGTTCAAGTATGGAGTTCAGTGGCTTTACGTATGCTATTTACGTATGCAGACCACTCACGTGAGCATCGCTGTGCTCGGGTACACGCAATGATGAACCGAGTGTGAGCTGCTTGCAGTGTTTGATCGTCTCTCACTGGGGGTAAAATTAGATGTTGTGTGCACACAAAAAATAAACCCAGCCTACCCTCCCCTGGAAGTGATGTGTTTATTGCTGTATGTGGGTGGGGAGCTGAACTGAAAATCAGTGACTCCAATGGAATTCAAGTCAATTTCTGGTCTAAAACAGAACAGGCTGAACCCACCAAACCAATCTTCAACGGGTCTGCTATATATTATTACATTTATTAAATAAAATCCTCACTTCCCCACATATAAGACTTCTCTTTCCTGAATTCATTACTTAAGTCCATCTTTAATGAAGGCAGATTTCAGCTCACTGAGGGTTTGAATTACAGTTGCTGCCTACAGAAGTCTATGAAGAGTAGAACAGTTAAAAGTGCTGGAAGAGACAGTAAGCGCAAACAGGGTCTTATCCTACAACACTGCCAGCAAAGGTGCTGTAAGGGTAGACTCACCTGGTGTGGTGTGAGAGTCACAACCACTGTAATGGCGTAAATACGGATGCAGCAGAACCCACGTGGAGATGCAGTTCAAATTTGGAGAGAAAACGGTTAATAAACCGCGCTGCCTTAGGAAAGGAGGATCCATGTAGAAGGAATGATTTTATTTGTCTATGCGTTTCAAAGCCTTATGGCTTCTTCTTCAGGACAAATCAGATACCATATAGGTATATGATTTGTCCTGAGGAAGAAGCCATAAGTCTTTGAAACGCGTAGACAAATAAAATCATTCCTTCTACATGGATTCTCCTTTCTATGGCAGCATGGTCTCTCCAAATTTGAACTGTATGAAGAGTAGAAGGGAGAGTAGGAAAAGGAGCTAGAGAAGCAAAAATACACTAAAAAATTTGGTCTACAAGTCATATCATTAATATTATTATATAATCAGTATTCCTTTTATCTAATATATAAAGCTGAATGTGTGTGTGTGTGTGTGTGTGTGTGTGTGTGTGTGTGTGTGTGTGTGTGTGTACGTGTGTATGTCCGGGATTGGCATCTGCACCGTCGCAGCTACAGCCACAAAATTTTGCACACTCACACGTCTGGACCCCGAGGCGTCATAGGCTATGTTTTGAGGGGAAATTTTAACCTCGCGCTTTACAGTTATTCGCCAAAAACATGCCTCCATTAAAGCGAATGGAGCTGGGAGCCACAGTGCAGCCAAAACTTCAGAAGAATGCGCAGTCACGCCCTTATATGGAATGTTGGCATGTCATAATGCAGCCAGGGAAAGAGACAAACACAGACAGGGTAAGAAACAGACACAAAGAGACAGACACAGACAAAGAGACAGAGACAGACACAAGGAAACAGACAGACAGGGAAAGAAAGGGAAAGAGACAGACAGGGTAAGAGACAGACAAAGACAGGTAAAGAGACAGACACAGGGAAAGAGACAGAGGGAAAGAGACAGACAGGGAAAGAGAGGGAGAGAGGGAAAGAGGCAGACAGGGAAAGAGACAGACAGGGAAAGTGACAGAGATAGAAAGACAGACAAGGAAAGAGATAGATAGACAGACAGACGGAGAAAGAGACAGAGATAGTCAGAGACAGACAGGGAGAGAGACAGACAGACAGACAGAGAGACAGAGAGATATATACAGAGGGGGAGACAGACAGAGAATGGGAGAGAAACAGAGAGACAGTTACTATCCCGGGCGTTAATACATTCTATTTATACATTCTATCCCGGGAATGTTAATACATTCTATTTTGTCAAGAACAGTTATTAACACGGGCAAAGCCAGGTAGTACAGCTAGTATATATATATATATATATATATATATATATATATGGACATGACACGTTAGTCTGACAATTCACCTGAAATGGCAGGTGCACTTTAAAGAGGTTGTCTCAGAAAGACAGACCCTATTCATTTGCCTTGCTAAGGTACATGAACCTCATGGGAAGGGTGGACTTCCCCCATAGGGCCTGTCTACTACATAACAGATGCTCCTTTCCAGGTGGATTTGCCACTGCAATTATAATTTGAAACATTGATCATAATTAGTGCAAATAAAAAGTAGAAGGTTCTAAACATTTTTCAATCTAAGCTAAAAGGTAGAACACTTGATGGAAGCCTTCTTCATTACTTTAGCACATATTTAGCAGGTTGAAAAGAAACTTAGCACTGTAACATTCCCTTGTAAAATTGGCTTTTTCTAACTCCTCTCCTTAACTCTCATATCGAGCAGTACGAAACATGCTAGAACACACACCTCACATGGAAAGATTAATTTTTTATTATATTTTTTTTACTCACAAAATGTCTGAATTGCTGTAGAAACAATATTTAAGATCAAAGGAAGCTGAGACAATTGATTTATAAATATTTTTTATAGACTCAATATAATTTGTCATCTCTTTATATAAATCACTATTTACTTAGACTTTATGGGTGTTTCCACTATAAGTGTGCAAGGAGAGAGAGCTGTCAATCACTGATAGCACCACCCACTGGATTTCTAAGTGCAGAAAAAGCAGAGATTTACATTGATATACTACAAATGATACTGAATATTTTCCAACATACAGATTGTGATGCTAGTCACTACTTACGTATAGTATAGACAGAAGGGCATGCTGCGGGCAGGTAACAGGAGGACACGTCATGGCACAGTGAGTAAGCAGAAGCACAGTCAATTCACAGACCAAGGGTCAGAATTCCAGGACAGTACGTATTAGATTCAGGGAGCAGACAGAGACGTGGTCAGGTAACAGTCCGAGATCCAAAGTCAGGAGGTCATGACAGGAACAGGGAGAAGGCAGAGAGAAGTCCAATAACAGTCCTGGGTCAAGAAACGTAGATTAGAACACAAGCTCAAACACAAGCCAAGAGCACAACTGCAGAACCAGAGAGTACGACTGGCGAGATTCTGGGAAAGCATGCTCAGTAATGAAGCAGAGTGATTACCAGGAAGGTGGAACACCTGAGTAATCAGCACCTCCCAGAACCTGCATGGAATCCTGTGCTGTCAAACAACCTGTCAGCAAGTACTCAAAGAAACACAGCAGAGAATCTCCAAATATGCAAGATGCTCTGCACAGAGGAAACATGTCACTGAAGACTTTATAGTTCAGGAAGGAGTGGCAGAGCATCGTCTATGTGCAATATGCTCTGCACAAAGGAATAATGTCACTGCCGACTCCGTAATTCAAAAAGGCGCAGCAGAGCATGACTTGTGTGCAAGATGCTCTGCACAGAGGAATCGTGACACAGATATATAAATCTGCTCAGCTACCAATGGTTCTGTAATACTACTGTATGTTCTGAGGATTTCGATAGCGTAGGGCAATGACAACAGAGACGAGTTCTTGGTACAAGATGTTATATAATATGTACACACGGTAGATACACAACGGGAATAAACACAGTAAAACAAACACACAAAACACTTTTACGCAACGGAGCGAAGGGGATTCCCGGGGCCACGCACCGGACTCCCCCAGGGAGACCACCAGAGCGAACCCCTGGACAGGGACTGTCCGGCAATCAACCCCGGAAGGCCTAAATGCGCAGCAGCCGGTACACAAGGGGCAAGTGGTATAGTCCAGGAGTGTCCGTACGGGATGATTGTCCAGAGTGGTTACGAACCGGGCAGAGTGCTGATCAAGACGGCAGACGGAGTCCGGGCACAGCTTGACGAAAACCGGGTATGGTCCAGAGTCGGTCGGTAGATTTCCAGGAGAATCCAAGGCAATCAGGAAGTAGAAACAGCAAAGCAGGAGCACACAGCAAGCAGTATACTCAGGCACTGGACTGGGCTGAGAGGCGGCCTTTTAAGCAGCTGGACAGGAAGTAGGGCAACAGAACCTTAAACTCCATGTTAACTGAGGGCAAGCTCATTCAAAAGAGAACTGGAAAACCTGGAAACCTGACATGACTCCCCCCCCCAGAGACGGCCTCAGGACGGATCAGGGCCCGGCTTGTCCGGGAACCGTCGATGAAACTGAGCGATCTTCCGGGGTGCCCGAATGTTACCCACCGGTTCCCAGGAATCGTCCTCGGGGGCGTACCCCTGCCAACGTACCAGATATTGAAGCCGACGACGATGGAGCCGGGAGTCAATAATGTCCTCAACCACGAACTGCTCCTCGCCGTCGACCATCACAGGCGGAGGAGGAGGCACAACACGACCACGAAACGTATTAGGGGAGACAGGTTTGAGGAGAGACACATGAAAGACCGGGTGTACCTTTAGATGGTGCGGCAACCGTAGCCGACAGGCCACAGAGCTTACGATCCCGGTGATCTTAAACGGACCGATGAATTTTTGTCCCAGCTTCTGCGAAGGAACACCCAATCTCAGGTTTTTGGTGGATAACCATACAGAGTCCCCTACCTTATACATGGGTGCCGGTTTCCGGTGAGTGTCTGCCGACCTCTTGTAACGCTCCTGGGCCGTAGCCACAGTGTCCTTTAGAACCTCCAGATTCTGTCGAAGCTCTGTCAATCTGTCCTCCACCGCCGGCACCGAAACCGCAACCGGTGACCTAGGCAAAACATTCGGATGATAACCCAAGTTAGCAAAAAAGGGCGTTACCTTAGTGGAGCTGCTCTGAGTGTTGTTATAGGAGAACTCCGCCAACGGAAGCATCTTCAACCAATCGTCTTGGAGATGGCTGACATAAAATCGAAGGTATTGTTCCAGGGTTTGATTCGTCCGTTCGGTTTGCCCATTTGTCTGAGGATGGTATGCAGAAGACAAACAGACATCAATCTGGAGTGCCGTACAAAAGCCCTTCCAGAACCTAGACGTGAACTGCACGCCCCGGTCAGAGATGATCTCGTCTGGTACCCCATGCAATCGGAATACGTTCTGGATAACCAAATCCACTGTCTCTGCGGCTGAGGGAAGACCGGTACACGGAATGAAGTGAGCAGCTTTAGTCAATCGATCCACCACCACTAAGATGGTATTGTGCCCGCCTGAGACTGGCAACTCCACAATAAAATCCATGGAGATAGACCCCCAAGGGCGAGATGGCACGGGTAACGGTTGGAGGAGTCCCGTAGGAGCCACACGAGGGACCTTGCACCGGGCACAAACCACGCATGAGTGGACATAGTCCTTCACATCCTTTAGACAGGTAGGCCACCAGAAAAAACGGCTCAGAAATTCCTGCGTCTTCTGTACCCCCCTATGACCAGCCAACACGGAGTCATGGACCAACTTGAGAACCCGAAGTCTTACGGTCTCCGGGACATAAATGCGTCGCTCTCTCAACCACACACCATTCCGAAGAACAAGAGTTACATCATTCGGGGGGGCAGCAAGAAATACGTCACCATCATAGGCCAGCTTGATGTCCTTCCACAAGTCCTGGTCCTGGATTACTCCAACGAAATTGGCATCCGATAACACGGTCTGAGACGGGGTTCCAGGCACGGAGTCCACGGCGTGGATTCGGGACAAGGCATCGGCTTTCCCATTACGTGAACCTGGACGGTATGTAACGACAAAATTGAATTGGTTAAGAAATAGGCTCCAACGGGCTTGCCGTGGAGACAGGCACCTGGCAGACTTAAGGAATTCCAGATTACGATGATCTGTGAGTACTATCACTTGCTGCGCGGCTCCCTGTAAGTGGTGTCTCCATTCCTTGAAAGCGGAAATAATCGCCAATAATTCCTTGTCCGCAATGTCATAGTTCCTTTCTGCAGGGGACAACCGTCGGGAAAAGAAAGCACACGGATGTAAGAGACTCTTGTCCCCAGTCCTTTGAGAAAGGATGGCCCCTAATGCGTAGTCGGAAGCGTCGACTTCCACGATAAAGGGAAGTGCGGGATTCGGATGTACCAATATAGGCGCTGAGGTAAAACAAACCTTGAGACGATGGAAGGCTTCCTGGGCCTGGGCGGACCACACAAACTTCTGTCCTTTCTTGGTTAACAGAGTGATGGGACGAACGATCTCTGAAAAATTACGGATAAAACGTCGGTAAAAGTTGGCAAAACCGACAAAGCGTTGTACCTCTTTGACGTTACCCGGTTCCGGCCAGTCCAGAATTGCTTGTATCTTGCCAGACTCCATGTTCAGTCCCTGAGGAGAGATGACATACCCTAAGAATTGTATCTGTGAGCAATGGAATTCGCATTTCTCCAGTTTAATGTACAGGTGATTTTCCCTCAGCCGGGTAAGTACGGTCTTGACGTGCTCCTGGTGTTCCTGTAGGGAATCAGAAAAGATTAGGATATCGTCCAGATAAATCACCATGAATAGGTCCATGATATCCCTAAAAATATCGTTAACTAGATGTTGGAAAGCCGCGGGAGCGTTACAAAGTCCAAAAGGCATCACTAGGTACTCAAAATGTCCATACCGACATCGGAACGCGGTCTTCCACTCGTCTCCGGGACGTATGCGAAGTAGATTATATGCCCCACGGAGATCCAATTTGGTGAATATTTTTGCCTGTTGGACCCTCTCCAATAGCTCAGGAATCAACGGTAACGGATACCGGTTCCGGATGGTTATTTTATTCAGTTCCCGGTAGTCAATACAGGGTCTCAGAGTCCCCTCTTTCTTTTTCACGAAAAAGATGGGTGCCCCTGCTGGTGAGGTAGACGGGCGAATAAATCCCTTGGCTAGGCTCTCCTCAATGTATTCTTTTAGTGCTTCTAGCTCAGGTGCCGCCAACGGGTAGACATGGCCAAACGGAATCTCCGCCCCTGGGAGTAAGTCTATGGGGCAATCATACGGTCTATGCGGGGGAAGCCGATCGGCTTTTCTTTTGTCGCATATGTCAGCAAAGTCATCATAAACCGGGGGTAGAACAGGTACCTGTACAGTGCCCTCCGCATTCGGTGTTACTGGAACCGGAACAGTTGGACTAATGGTCGGACCACTCTGCGGTGGGAAGGATATTTCCTTAGTTTCCCAATCGATGACCGGATTCGTAGACCGTAGCCACGGAATACCTAAAATAATCGGAAAATGAGGAGAGGAAATTATCATGAAAACAAGGGTCTCCTGCTGACCTGGCTTCATCACGCATTCTAGTGGTACTGTTTCCCGATCCACTGGTCCAGAGATTAACGGAGATCCGTCTACCGTCTCCATGGTAACCGGTGAGGATCTTTGCTGAGTCCGGATACCGTGTTTCCTGGCAAAAGAGGAGTCCATGAAATTTCCCCCTGCCCCAGAATCTATCATTGCAGAGGTAGGTATTAGATGCCCCTCCCACCGGATCTGAATGGGGAGCGAGCAATGGGTATATTTCCCTTCTGAGTCCTTCGGTGAGGTTGACATTACAGTCAAGGGAAATACCGCATCCAAGTGCCCACTTGCCTCAGAGATATCGGACTCTGCGTCCGTGTTGTCACACTCTGCCATGGCTGCCAATACCTTATTTGGGCGATTCGGACGTTTCGGGCAGTCGATCAAGAAATGATCCGATTGACCGCAATAGAAACACAAACGCTCACGGAGCCGGTGTTCGCAACGTTCGTTGGTCTCTCGCTTTTGCAGAGAGTCCACTTGCATAGGAACGTCCTCGGCCTCCCGTGGTGTCCTGAGAGCGGGTTCTCTGGAAGGAAACGCAATATTGTTTACACGGTTTACAGCTGCCCATTTTTCCTGTCTACGTTCCGTCAAGCGGGTATCAATACGCACACAGTGCTGGAGAAACAGTTCAAAATCCCCTGGAGATTCGGAACGAGCTAACTCGTCCTTGATGGTACCGGACAAACCTTTTCTGAAAACAGACAATAATGCATTGTTTCCCCAATCGGTGTCTACCACTAACCTCTGGAACTCAGTGGCGTATTCAACGACAGAACGCTTTCCCTGACGTAAGGAAAGGAGAGCCGATTCAGCGGTAGCACGGCGATTCGGATCATCAAACATTTGCGCCATTGCGTTCAGAAAGTCATCCAGGTGATTTAAACGGATGTCCCGATTCTCTATCATAGGATTAGCCCAAGCCAGTGCTCGTGAGGTTAATAACATGATTATACATAACACTTTGGACCGGTCAGAACGGTAATAATCAGCATGTACATCAAAAAACAGTATACATTGGTTCACAAATCCACGAAACTGACTACGATCACCATTGAAACGGAATGGGGGTAACCTAGGCATACCGGCAGCTGATACGGACGTAGTGGGGACGGCTTCCTGAGCCTCCACTCTGACTTGCAAATCCTGAATAGCCGGACCCAGTACCTGGTGATCATGACCCAGCTGTGCCTCCACATCTCTAAGTTTAGTTTGCACCGCCTCCATCTCCTGCTGCAAGGAGTTGATCATGGAAAAGAGCTGATCTACTCGTGTCTCAGTCATTGCCCCAGCGAAATCCTCTTATGGCCTGAGTATAATGTAATACTACTGTATGTTCTGAGGATTTCGATAGCGTAGGGCAATGACAACAGAGACGAGTTCTTGGTACAAGATGTTATATAATATGTACACACGGTAGATACACAACGGGAATAAACACAGTAAAACAAACACACAAAACACTTTTACGCAACGGAGCGAAGGGGATTCCCGGGGCCACGCACCGGACTCCCCCAGGGAGACCACCAGAGCGAACCCTTGGACAGGGACTGTCCGGCAATCAACCCCGGAAGGCCTAAATGCGCAGCAGCCGGTACACAAGGGGCAAGTGGTATAGTCCAGGAGTGTCCGTACGGGATGATTGTCCAGAGTGGTTACGAACCGGGCAGAGTGCTGATCAAGACGGCAGACGGAGTCCGGGCACAGCTTGACGAAAACCGGGTATGGTCCAGAGTCGGTCGGTAGATTTCCAGGAGAATCCAAGGCAATCAGGAAGTAGAAACAGCAAAGCAGGAGCACACAGCAAGCAGTATACTCAGGCACTGGACTGGGCTGAGAGGCGGCCTTTTAAGCAGCTGGACAGGAAGTAGGGCAACAGAACCTTAAACTCCATGTTAACTGAGGGCAAGCTCATTCAAAAGAGAACTGGAAAACCTGGAAACCTGACAGGTTCTCTTTAAAAGGCTGGCCAGGCAAAATAAAATTTATCCCATGGAGCATAAGTTGTAAAAAATAACAAACACATCCATAGTCATCTACCAACCCCCACCTGAATTTAGCTCAGTTTGCTCTGTACTTTGTGCTGAAACTAGAAGCAGTGATGTCACCATTGAACAGGTCGACCTGTGATTGGCTGTAGTGGTCAGGTGACTTGACCAGCGCCTTATAGAACGTTTTATGATGATGCGCTAAGAAAAATCACCTGACCACTGCAGCCAATCACAAACTGCAGTAGACCTGTAGCTGGTGGATTAGTGACGTCACCACTTTTTGTCTCATTGTAAACCACAGAGCAGTATCCATTGCATCTAGGTGCTCATAGGTAAGTATGACCAAGCTTATTTTTTTTCTAAGAGTTATATATAATCATTTTTAATTGCAGGTGATCTTGATGGCATGCCAGTATATAATTCCTATAAAACAGTGGCTAAATACCATGCTGTGGTGCTGGACACAGAGACGCTTAGAATATTGTTAGGGATGATGATTAATGACTGGAGGCAGACAGGACTGTGCCTTGTACTCACCCTCATTACTGAGTAATTAAGAAACAATTGTAAAGTGTAATGAGAGGTTTTAGAGCAACTTTGCAAAACTATTAGGCTTCATATGAACTCATTCTGTACTGATTACCGCATAGGATTGATGGGAGACCTTTATTTTGGCAAGTGCCATTGGATATTTATATCGTAAAGCTTAGGCCGTACAAAACTTAAAAATTAGTCTGCTATATTTGGTCAAATATTTATTTAACCTAATGTGATGCTTGGAGCTGGTTCTCTTTGGTGTGATTTAAGGTAGTATGATGTTGTCACAACTGACTTTCCAGATTTGCTGATCAGTCTGGAGCCCAGTCAATTATTTGCAATGATCATTTTTGTTAAGAATTAACCACAGCAATATTTTGTTCTGAATACAGGTGTATTTTATACTGCGTGTCTCCTCACAGTGAGAAATTTCATCAATACTCAATGTATCATTTATAAAACTCAAGAAGTGGGAGGTCTGCAGTATACATAACAGATAGAGACTACAGTATACATCACATAGGATACACTAATAGTGCAGCATATGCATCACATAGGATATACCAACATTGCTTAGTATACATAACATAGGAGACACTGAGACTGCCATATACATCATATAGGAAACACAGACTGCTGCATATACATCACATAGCAGCAGACACTTAAGGGTGCTTTACATGCTACGACATCGCTAGCGATCTCATTAGCGATGTGACACGCCAGATCGCAGATGCGATCTGCCGAGATCGTACATGTGACACTACAAAAACGACCTATGTGCGATCTCGGCAAATCGCATCTGCGATCTAGCATGTCACATCGCTAATGAGATCGCTAGCGATGTCGCAGTGTGTAAAGCACCCTTTAGACTGCTTAATATACATCACATAGGATATATGGAGATTGTTGTATATGCATTATATAAGAAACACTGAGACTGCTATATACATCACATAGAAAAAAAAAAGATTACTGTATATACAATGCATAGCAGTCACGGAGACTTCTTAATATACATCACATAGGAGACATAGAGACTGCAGTATTCATCACACAGGAGACACTGAGATTGCTATATTTACATAACATAGGATACAGCAGAACACGTTAAATAGGAGACTCTTGAACAGCTGAATATACATCAGAATATACCGACACTGCTATATACATTGCATAGGAGACACTGGGTCTGCTGATTATACACCATATAGGCGGAACCAAAATATCAGTATACGTCATGTAGGATACACTGAGACTGGTGCAGATACATCACATAAGAGACATTGAGACTGGTATTTATCTGTGATATAGGATACATTAAGAGTAATATGTATACATATTACATAGAATACACTGACACTGATAACTGATACATATATACAGTACAGAACAAAAGTTTGGACACACCTTCTCATTCAAAGAGTTTTCTTTATTTTCAGGACTCTGAAAATTGTAGATTCACATTGAAGGCATCAAAACTATGAATTAAAACATGTGGAATGAAATACTTAAAAAAGTGTGAAACAACTGAAAATATGTCTTATATTCTAGGTTCTTCAAAGTAGCCACCTTTTGCTTTGATTACTGCTTTGCACACTTTTGGCATTCTCTTGATGAGCTTCAAGAGGTAGTCACCGGAAATGTTCTTCCAACAGTCTTGAAGGAGTTCCCAGAGATGCTTAGCACTTGTTGGCCCTTTTGCCTTCACTCTGCGGTTCAGCTCATCCCAAACCATCTCGATTGGGTTCAGGTCTGGTGACTGTGGAGGCCAGGTCATCTGGCGTAGCACCCCATCACTCTCCTTCTTAGGCAAACAGCCCTTATGCAGCCTGGAGGTGTGTTTGGGGTCATTGTCCTGTTGAAAAGTAAATGATGGTCCAACTAAACGCAAACCGGATGGAATAGCATGCCGCTGCAAGATGCTGTGGTAGCCATGCTGGTTCTGTATGCCTTCAATTTTGAATAAATCCCCAACAGTGTCACCAGCAAAGCACCCCCACACCATCACACCTCCTCCTCCATGCTTCACGGTGGGAACCAGGCATGTAGATTTCATCCGTTCACCTTTTCTACAAAAACACGGTGGTTGGATCCAAAGATCTCAAATTTGGACTCATCAGACCAAAGCACAGATTTCCACTGGTCTAATGTCCATTCCTTGTATTCTTTAGCCCAAACAAGTCTCTTTTGCTTGTCGCCTGTCCTTAGCAGTGGTTTCCTAGCAGCTATTTTACCATGAAGGCTGCTGCACAAAGTCTCCTCTTAACAGTTGTTCTAGAGATGAGAAGGTGTGTCCAAACTCTTGGTCTGTACTGTATATATAAGGAAGAATTAAAGAACTGGCAGCTGGCAAAATAGAGCCTGTGGCTCAAGAAATGTGTCCCCCAGGAATCTGCCTTGGGGCCAGAGATTCCCCACCTTTACTGGTCAGGTTTAGAGGTGTATTTTAAAGCAACTAAATTACCTGAAATGTATAATACTGCCAAATTCATAAAAATGTGCTACCTAGAATTTAAAGTGCTGGATTTTTTGTCCCTATTCTGGCTCCGGTGACTGAGTATGGCCACAACCTCTGTATAAAATGTATTATCTTTACTTCTACAGAAGTATGTAAGCCAATCCTGAATTGTAAAGTTTATCAGTCATTTGTTGTATTAATGAACTCAAAATAAATTGTTCAACTTTGCAAATAGTCATTAGTGATCTCTGTATCTCCAAACAAACTTTGTTTAGCCTACTACTCAGATCCTGTTCAATTTAGTTAGTATGGGCTGCAGTACCCAAGAGTGACCACTATACAGAGTATGGAGCTTTGCAGTCCCTCACTACACTGTCTATTTATGACCCTAGTGGGAGGTGCAAACAGCTGATTGGTGGGGCTGTCAGTTATCAGACTCCTGCAAGTCTGATATTGATGACCTGTGTTTGAAGTCCTGGAAAACCCCTTTAATTATGGAAGCATTGCTACAATCTAAAGGAATAAATTAACTATCTGATAACAAAATATAAATCGGTAAGGCCATAACATGTCTCAGGAACTTTCCATATAGCTTAGGCCTAACTATCACTATCAGGATTCCGATGTCATTTAGGACAAACAGATTTCTACAAATAGAAATAAGTCTAAGGGGCACTTTGCACACTATGACATCTCAAGCCGATGGTAGCGATGCCGAGCGCGATAGTCCCCGCCCCCGTCGCAGCTGCGATATCTAGTGATAGCTGCCGTAGCGAAAATTATTGCTACAGCAGCTTCACATGCACTTACCTGCCCTGCGTCGTTGCTCTGGCCGGCGAACCGCCTCCTTCCTAACACAGCGATGTCACACGGCAGGCGGCCAATAGAAGCAGGGGGGCGGAGATGAGCGGGACGTAAACATCCCGCCCACCTTCTTCCTTCCTCATTGCAGCCGGGACGCAGGTAAGGCGATGTTCCTCGCTCCTGCGGCTTCACACACAGCGATGTGTGCTGCCGCAGGAACGAGGAACAACATCGTAACATAAGTCCTTCCAAAATTATGGAAATGATCGACGTTACACCGATCATACGATTTTGATGCTTTTGCGCTCGTTAAACGTAGTAAAAACGATTCACATACTCCAATGTCGACAGCAACGCCGGATGTGCGTCACTTTCGATTTGACCCCACCGATATCGCACCTGCAATGTCATAGTGTGCAAAGTGCCCCTAAAAGCTTCCATGCATTCCACGTTTCCATTCAGCCGACAACTATCTCACCCAAATCTCCAATACACAGAAGCGTTTGCTTTCCCGAAAAAGATCGGTGGTCATTTCTTATCCTAACCTCCCCAACATCATCTGCTGTGGAAAAATCTGTAGGTCTCCATACAAATTAGACTGCCATCTGAACCTGTTGATTTAGACAGGCTTTGCTTACATTAGTCTAATGTATGGAGGCCTTAAAGGGAACCAACCAGCAGGATTTTCATATATAAAGTAAAGCCAGTGCTATACTGGCGCTAGGATGCTGAATGTAAGCATAGCTTTTGTTCAGAGATTGGAGAGCTTTTTTTAGAAATATGTGCAAGTAAAGTTCTAGCAATGCACTGATATTTGATTGACAGGTGGAATTGTGCCTAGTGAGAACTTATTAGACTGCAAAAAGCCCATATGCTGCTCTTGCACAGGGGCCTTCTTCTGTCTGTGTCTGCAAGTGCTAGTACCTGTAACGCCCATACTGGAGCCCCTGCACTATTCTGCCCACATCCACCGGTGGGGATGTCAGTTTTCTCCCCTGTCTGGGCATTCTTCGGGAGCTGTGTCGTCCCCGTCTCATGCTGCTGTCTGTCTCCCACGGCGTATGTGCACCTTTCAGACTTCCGGCCTCTGCTCGAAGGGTGTGCGCAGTCATTCCCCTTTTCTTAAAGGGCCAGCGTCTCTTCACCCGGAAGTGCCTCTCAGGTCAGTTGAGAGGCCAGAGCTATTTAAGACCCTTACTCCCTTTAGATAGTGCCTGGGCAACATGTTAGTTTCGTTGCTAGTTCTCAGGTCCTCAGTGCTGCTGCTGCTGTTACTGAAATTGTTTCTGATGCTGACCTGTACCTAGTACCTCTGTTATAGTGTGGCCCTAGCTGCTGCTGCTACTGCTGTAACCATCTACGCCAGCTTTTTACTACCATACAAACTATCGCATGTATCCACACCTGTCACTGGTGCCATCCATCCACTTATCCATCCTGAATGGATCCTCTACTCTGCCTGGAAAATCACAAAACATTGAGTAAAATTGGTCATACGTGAAAGAAAATGGATGTGTCCGCAGCCTAAAGCCCGCTTTACACGCTGCAATGTATCTTACGATGTGTCGGTGGGGTCACGTCGTAAGTGACGCACATCCGGCATCGTAAGGTACATTGCAGTGTGTAACAGCTACGTGCGATTGCGATTGAACGTTAAAATGTTCATCGCATACACATCGTACCTTTCTCTAAAATTGCACGTCAGATTGTTCATCGTACCCGGGGTAGCACACATCGCAGTGTGTGACACCCCGGGAACGATGAACAGATCTTACCTACGTCCTGCGGCTCCCGGCCCACAATGCGGAAGGAAGGAGGTGGGCGGGATGTTTACGTCCCGCTCATCTCCGCCCCTCCACTTCTATTGGACGGCTGCCGCGAGACATCGATGTGATGCCGAACGTCCCTCCCACTCCAGGAAGTGGATGTTCGACGCCCACATCGAGGTCGTATGGAAGGTAAGTACGTGTGACGGGGGTTTATCGTTTGTGCGGCACGTTCAACAAATTGAACGTGCCACACATACGATGGGGGCGTTGCAAATCGCATACGATATCGTATGCAAAATTGCAACGTGTAAAACAGGCTTAAGGGTGCGTCATATTGCGGCTTAGGGCTGCGATTAGCACAGAAACCCTGTGATTTAAATACACCAAGCCATTAGGTTCTGACACGGACTGCTTTCCTAATACTTAGCCAAAAAAAACCTTTCCATCGCTGCAATCAAGGGGAAAGATCCACAAGACAAGCATGGAGATCAATAGAAGTAAAAGCCTATTTAAATAAATCATCTGCTGATAATGAGAGTGACTATAAAAGAGCAAGGACACACTGTCACAGCGGTTACTGATAGAATCAATACAATCTTGAATGGTCAGCCTGGGTAATGAAAAGACTGACGAGACACAAGTCCCACTGCCCGGGTCGGTGGCCGTTATCTCGCTGGGGATCATTGTATCTTGACATGTAATATTGAAACTCGGTTGTTTCTTTTGTTTTCCTTTTACGTTTCTTAAAGATAAAGAGCCTTTAGTATATGTGGTTGAGCTCTTAAGGGAATGAGAACTCATTAGGCTTCTTTAGAACCCATAACGAGGTGTATCGCGCGGATTCTGTACGTCTGGAGCATTGTTGTGTCCGGCTAATTTCCTGCTTTTTCAAATCGATGAAAACACAGTTCATCCAGATAAGGAACAGGTGAAAAAAGTTGCTGATTTGTTGCTGAAGTTATACTAGAGTAGTAATGCTGCCTTCTCTACCGAAAAAAAATGGAAACATATTAAAAAATGGAAACATATTAAAAAATGGAAACATTAAAAAATGGAAACATTAAAAAATTTGGGGGTTAATGATACTAATGACGTGAAGATTTTGAAACATTGTTTAAACCTGTCACCAGATTTTGGCATCTAAACTAAAGCTAGCACCTTAAGTAGCACCTGTGCTTCATTCCATGATGGTGGACATTACCACCTGACCCCCCCGTAGTCCCCAAAAATACCTTTATAAAATCTTCCGCACGGTATTTAAATTGTCCGGTCTGATGAGCATCCTATTCTGTGCCTCCTGTCCCTCCTTTCGTCCTCCTCCTGTGCTGATTGACGTAGATGATACCTTGGACGCCATCCACATAGGTGGGTAAAATCTCCATATTCCCAGCTTGCGCAGGCGCACTAAGCTCTGCTTTGTTGCGGGCAGAGCCGAAAACATAGCTGCACCTGCGTGAACCGGCAAGTTCTCTGCGCAGATGGGTGAGTTTTCCCACCGATGTGGATGACGTCACTTGTTTCATTCACATCGCCGGGCAAAATCTCGCACCTGCACAGAGAACTTCCCAGTTTGCGAAGGCGCACCTATGTTTTCGGCTCTGCCCGCAATAGGGCAGAATTAAATGGGCCTGCACAAGCCGAGAATATGGAGATTTTACCCACCTATGTGCATGGCGTCTGAGCCTTCATCCACGTTAATCAGCTCAGGAGGAGGACAAAAAGAGGGACAGGAGGCGCAGATTAGTATGCCTATCGGACCAGACTGGGCAATTTACATACCAGGCAGGTGATTTTATAAAGGAATTTTTGGGGGCTACAGAGGGTTTCAAGGGGTAAAGTGCACCTTCATGGAATGCAGCACAGGCGCTGCTGAAGTTGCTAGTTTTAGTTTAGAAAGCTAAAATCTGGTGACAAGTTCCCTTTAAAGAGAATAGATTAACCTCTTAATGACCCATGAAGTGCTATGTATGTCATGAGTCATCTCCCACCTTTGACGTGAGCTCACACGTCGAGCCCGCATCTTTCCCAGCAGATGAAGGCTGAATCATTCAGCCATCATCTGCCTCTAACAGCCAAGGGTGGAGCGGGGCTCCGCCCGCAGATGTTAACCTGTTAATTGCCGTTGTCAATCTCTGACAGCTGCACATTTTATGAACCGGAAAGGGGGCACACTGTTCTGACTCCTCATCGGCACTCCAGCAACACGATCACGCAGTGTGAATATGTTATCATGACAGCCAGGGGTCAGCTGATGACCTTTGTGTCTGCCATCTCAGTTTTCCTGTGAAAACCAGCCTGTGGCTGGTGTTCATAGGAGATTCTGATTTCTTCAGCAGTAGTGTAGCATTCCTGCTAACAGATCAAGTGATCAGACCATTGCACGTTCAAGTCTCTTAATGGGGCTATTAAATACAGTACAAAGTAGTAAAACAATATTTAAAAAAAAATACATAAAAGTTCAATTCACCCCTCTGTTATCACATTAAAACTAAAGAAATAAAATATTTACATACTTAGTATCATTGCAATTGTAAAAGTCCGATCTATCAAAATATAAAATAAATTAATCCAATCGGTAAACAGTGTAACGAGAAAAAAAATCAAAACGCTAGAATGCATTTCTTCGAAACAACAGAAAAAAAAAGTGTATTAACAGGTGATTAAAACATCGCATACACCCCAAAATAATATCAATAAATCATTAATAATATCAATAAATCATCTATAAACATCAGCTCGAGTCTGAAAAAACAAGCCCCCGCCCCGCTCCATATGCCAAAAATTGTAAACGCTCTTGGAAAGTGACAACACAAGCAAGATTTTCACTTTTTAAAATGTCTGAATTATATTTCGCCACTGAAATAAAAGAAAGACTATACATGTTTGGTGTCTACATAATTGTACTGACCTGGAGAATCATACTGCCTAAAAAAATAAATAGTAAAGCAATTACTACATGTAATATAATGTAAGAATTCCTTGCTGTGCACATGTCCAGTCTTTTGAGATTCTTTTAACTGCTTCAAGTTTCCAAAGACATGAAGAGATAAAAAGACATGACCTGACCATTCTTCAGAAGTCTTACACTTGGAAGTCCTTCATAAGTTTAATAAATAAAAGTAAAAAAAAAAAAAAAAAAAAAAAAAAAAAAAAGGCCAGTGGCTAAAAGTGTCACAAAGAACAACTGAAAAGATGCAAAAAAAAATAAAACTAAAATGTTTTAAGACAAAAGATTCTAGAGAGCATGTATTAAAAAGACGTGGTGAGCACATACCATTAAGGGGGCTTTACACGCTACGATATCGTTAATGTTTTATCGTCGGGGTCACATTGTTAGTGACGCACATCCGGCGTCATTAACAATATCGCAGCGTGTAATACTTACCAGCGACCTTAGGCGACCTCAAAAATGGTGAAAATCGTTCACCATGGAGAGGTCGTCCCAAACTCAAAAATCGGTAAGCGTTGTTTAGCGTTGTGGTTCATCACTCATGCGGCAGCACACATCGCTATGTGTGACACCGCATGAGCGAGGACCGTCTCCTTACCTGCCGCCGGCCGCAATGCAGAAGGAAGAGGTGGGCGGGATGTTTACATCACGCTCAGCTCCGCCCCTCCGCTTTCATTGGCCGGCCACTTAGTGACGTTGCGGTGATGTCGCTGTGATGCCGAACGTCCCTCCCCCTTGAGGGAGGGATTGTTCGGCAGTCACAGTGCCGCCGCCGACCAGGTAAGTATGTGTGACGCTGCTTAGTGATAATGTTCGCTACGGCAGTGATCACAAACAATCGCATGCGCGACAGGGGCGGGTACTTACACGCTCGCTATCGTTAGAAATTGCTAGTGATATCGCTACCGTGTAAAGCCCCCTTTAGTGAGGTTGTCCACTACTAGGACAACATCTTCTCATTCCCTATCTTTGCCCCAAGTAAAATATAAAAGCTTATATGCACCTCTCGTGCCGGCACGGTTCCAGTAGTGTAGGGGCACGTGGCTCTCCTGAGGTTGTAACGTCATGGAAGCCCCGCGTCCAATCACTGCCAACTTCTCCCTTCCCACCTTCAGACACATCAGTAATCAAAAGAAAGGGAGAGTTGCAGCTGCACTTGGATTCCTTTGATTACTTATGTGTCTGAAGGCGAGAAGAGTCCGGTGTTATTTTTCTTTTGTTTCCGCGCCTCTCCATTCCTGAGATATGGCTCCTTCTTCCTTGTATATATCTTGTATATATCTAATATTTTTACCAACTGGGCATGGTCCTCAATTCCTCTCTGTGGGCATTTTCTTGAGGACCACACCCAGTTGGATAAAATACTAGATTTCTCAGGAACAGAGAGGCACAGGAATAAAAGCAAACTAACACCAAGTCCAGGAAAACAGCAGCATTGACACCATGTAAAAAAATGGTCATATCTATGCAATTTTTGTACTGGCTCTTTAGACGACCAGACACCACCACCCATAGGTGGTGCTAGAGAGACTGTTTATATTTCCTTCTGTAGGAGAGCACATTTGCATACTATTATCCTAAGGAGAATTACTGGTAAGCTATTCATGCACTTTAGATGGTTGTCGACCAAACATTTGGCTGGCAGCTATCTTGACCATTTTTCTGATATAAAGGAGTGTTAAATCTTCTGAGCGCTCCTGTGTTCTCTGAGAAAGCCCCTGCCGGACATCTCTGGTGGAGGCTTATATCAGGGAGAAATAAAGAAGGATCGTCAATAGGGATGATCGAATACCACAAATATCAGACTTCGCGAATATTCGCTGAATAGGTCCCCGCTATTCGACTTTACACGAATATTCAATGCGCAATGTAAGTCTAACAATTATTCGGGCTTCCCATAGACTTACATTGCGCATCGAATATTCACATAGCGATGACCTATTAGTCAGATATTCGCGAAGGCGAATATTTTGGCATTCAGTCATCCCTAATCGTCAATCCAACATGGGACATTCTGGGTCTCTAATTCCACTTCAAGTGGACGCACAAAAACTCCCTCTTGCCACACCTGCTGAACTGGGAGACATGGAGGTGATTGTGTCTCATTTTAGCCTCTTGATGAACCCCAATATATGAGTCGGGAGAAACCCATCAAGCATTGGAGCAATTTGTTGCTTGACACCTATCCAGAAATTATGCCATGTGAAGAGATATCTAGGGTGACACTATCCAGGGACTCCTAAAGCTAAGCGTTGCAACCTTTTGGCTTAATGATCATTAATATTATCGGTCAAGATAGAATAAATAAGTATATATGTACCCCTAGATTAGTCCATCTTGTCCTGATTAGATTAGGGAATTCAGGGGCAGGATATAGCGACAGCCGCTGTGGAATGGGTGCACCACTTCAACCCTAGGGTGCTAAACCTCCATTGTTAGGTAGCATACAGTTTCCCCTAGGGATCTATTAAAATACCCCCATTTATCTGCTATTTGGGATCATTGATGACCCGATCGTGTTTTCAATGATAACTTTATTGTGTTGGATCTGGTAATTTTTTGGATTTGGCAAATTATTGCTTATGTGTTTTTGTGTGTCCACTTGTGTAGGATACAGATGTTTTTAAAATTAATGAATAAAGGTATAGCTTTTAAACTTTATCTATAGATTGAAGGTAGATTCTGTGAGCACGTTTTGATTTACAGCCTCTAGTTCTCATACTATATTGTACTTTTGTTCTCCAATTCCCCCAACATCATCTGTTGGACAAATCTGTAGATATTGATGGGTTCTCTGCACCAATGAAATACAGATGTGTTTTTCGTTAATTTTAAGCTGAAATGACTAGCTTCTAAAAGAAAAATAAAAAGATTTAACAATATTCTGTCTGAAGATATGAAGATATTTACGCTATATGTGTCTATATCTGTGTGGAGGTTTTAAGATTTCCTACATCAGCTAGATCTACACAAGAAGAACCATTATAGTCCCAGAATCTTTTATACATAGAGTCAGAGGCGGTATATATACTATATATGTAAAACACCCTTTTAAGACACAAGGGATCACAGCCCAAGTAAAGCTATTCTATGTACAGTGGCACACCTCCTGATTCACTATTGTGGCTCATGCGAAGTGATTTGGGGCGTCGTAGGAGCTATGACATCCTACAGATCTTTTGGACTCATTATACCATAACTTGCTATTGTAATATAATAAAACCCCTTTCATTGATATATATATACTAGCTGTAGTGCCCGGGCATTGCCCAGGATAGTAACTGTCCCTCTGTCTCTCTCCCAGTCTCTGTGTCTGTCGCTGGCGGGGAGGAGGGTGTCAACACACTACGCTCACCCCTTCTGCTCGGGTCCGGCGGCTGCTGCTCAGTGGTGGCTCGAGCTGTGGGCCGGATCCCGGGGGTTCTCGAGCGGCACTCCTCGCCCGTAAGTGAAAGGGAGTTGTTGGGTGTAGGGATGATTATTGTCTGTGACGCCACCCACGGTTGTGGTGATTTCACCACCGCTGCTCTATACGGGGCTCCCGGGGATGGTGATGCGGAGCAGCCAGGTATTGCGTTGCCCCTCCGTGGGTAGGGGTTGGTGATCCCGGGGCCCGGTGATGGTGAGGGAGGTGCAGGGCCTGGTGGGCGCAGGAACGCGGGGGCAGCGCTGTGCCTTGCGGCACTGTGGTACTCACTCAGCCTGAGACGTTGACACAGTTTTTACGGTAAACCAACGGCTGGTAAGACGGTCCCACGGACGGCTGCACTTGCTCTCCCGGTAGGTGACGGTGATGTCCCTTTTCCTAGCACCTTGGTGTACTTGTTGGTTGCGATGGGTCCCCACCGGTAACCCGCTCCCCGGCTTCAAGCTGGACCGGGGGAGCTCTACTCTTTGACCGCAGGCGCTGGCCCTAAGAAACTGGTGCCTTGGCGGTGGCGGTGTCTCTTCTATACTGGCTGGGCTGTTGCCTTCAATCGGGACTTGGTTGTTGGGGGATCTACGTCCCCTTCACTGACGGATTCGGCAAATTTGGCGACTCCTAGCCTTGCCGGGGTCCGAGAGGCCCCTGCCCTGGTGCTGACTGTCCTTCGGAACACTGCTCCAGACCGCCGGGCACACAGCCAACGGGGTCCTTCCAGGAACTTCCAAACGGTCCCCCTCCAGACAGTCACCGCCGTTGCTGACCTTGCTGACCTGGTCCTACACACAGCTGGACCCTTCAGGCTTTCTTTCTTTCCTGTCACCTCACTTGCTTTCCTCCTTTACCACTTTGCTACTTTCACTCCTTGTTTACTCAAGCTCGTCCCTGAGCTGACTGCACTCGAGCCCTGCCTGGGCTAATCTGCCTGGTACTTCCTGCCTCCAGAGCTGTGAACTCCTCGGTGGGCGGAGCCAACCGCCTGGCCCACCCCCTGGTGTGAATCATCAGACTCCTGGAGGAAGGCAACAAGGATTTTTGGTTAGCTTAGATGTTCCTACCTGGGATGTAGGGTGTGGTGTTGTGTGGCCCGTGTCCCCTGGCTTGCCCAGGGCGACATCTCTGTCTTTTTCTCTCTATCGCTAATAATAATAATAATAATCTTTATTTCTATAGCGACAACATATTCCACAGCGCTTTACAATTCAGGGAGATCATATACAAACAAGTAACAGTTATAGAAAATACAATATTTAGAGGGACAAAAAAAAAAAGACAACCCTGCCCGTGAGAGCTTACAATCTACAATGAGATGGGGGGGGCAAGGTACAAGTGCTTATTTACAATGACAATCCAGCCATCTCAAGAAAATGGGGGATAGATAATGGCTTCCTGGAGCAATTGGCCTGAACCTTGAGATGCATTTGGGTGGCATGGAGTTTGATGTGGGGTTATGTTGTGAGAAGTTGTAGAGGGACTGTGTGAATTGGATTTGATTAGGGAGTGTGATAGGACGCCCTAAAAAGATGCGTTTTAGGGAGCGTCTGAAGCAGAGTAAGTTATGATTCATCCTAACTTCTTGGGGGAGAGCGTTCGAGAGGGTTTGTGCAGCTCGGAAGAAGTCTTGGATCCGGAAGTGGGAGGTTCGAATTAGTGTGGATGTTAGTCGAAAGTCGTTTGCAGAGCGTAGAGAATGGGTGGGGTGATATCTCTGTGTCTGTCTGTCTCTCTCTATCTCTGTGTCTGTCTGTGTCTGTCGGTCTATCTGTCTTTCAGTCTCTTTCCCCATCTGTCTCTCTCCCCGTCTATCTCATTCCAGGTCTGTCTCGTTCCAGATCTGTCTCTTTCCCCATCTGTCTCTTTCCCCGTCTGTCTCTTTCCCCGTCTGTCTCTTTCCCCGTCTGTCTCTTTCCCCGTCTGTCTCTTTCCCCGTCTGTCTCTTTCCCCGTCTGTCTCTTTCCCCGTCTGTCTCTTTCCCCGTCTGTCTCTTTCCCCGTCTGTCTGTCTCCTTCTCAGTCTCTTTACTTGTCTGTCTCTTTCCCTGTCTCTTTATTTGTCTCTGTCTCTTTCCCTGTCTCTTTCCTTGTCTCTGTTTCTTTCCCTATCTGCCTGTCTCTTTCAATGTCTGTCTCTTTCCCTGTCTGCCTGTTTCCCTGTCTGCCTGTCTCTTTCCCTGTCTGTGTCTGTCTGTCTCTGTCTGTCTCTTTGACTGTCTGTCTCTCTCTCTGTCTCTTTCCCTGTCTGTCTCTTTCTGTCTCTCTCTATCCGTCTCCCCGCCGACATCATATTACCTAACACATAAGCTTCTTATACTAACAATTTATTTTGCTCCTATAGCAACCACTCACAGCTCCTATTAATAATCTAATAGCTCGCAGCTCGATTGACTTTAATGGAGGCAGGTTTTTTGGAGAATAACTGCAAAGCACGGGGTTAAATTTTCTCTTCAAAGCATAGTCGTTCCCTGAGTCACATGGGGTTTATGTGCAAAATTTTGTGACTGTAAATGAGACGGTGCGGTTCCTTTAGCGGACATACACACACACACATACACACATACATACATACATACACACACACATACACTTAGCTTTATATATTAGATAATATAAATAATATAAACTTATCATTTAATTAAATTATAAAAATCCTTTCTGCTTTTAGTCACCACTAGAGGGAGCATACTGCTATAGCTTTAACTGATCACAGTACAGTAAGCTCCCCCTAGTGGTGGCTTATTATGATATCTATCTATTTAACATATATATATATATATATATATATATATATATATATATATATATATATATATATATATATATATATAACATATAAAGCTCAGTGTATGTGTGTATGTCTGCTAAAGGAATCCGCACCGTCGCATTTAGAATCACGACAGCTGGGCAAAGAGACAGACTAGAAAGAGACAGCCCTGGAAAGAGACAGCCCTGGAAAGAGACAGACAGGCAAAGAGACAGACGGGCAAAGAGACAGACGGGCAAAGAGACAGACGGGCAAAGAGACAGACGGGCAAAGAGACAGCCCTGAAAAGAAGCAGCCAGGCAAAGAGAAGAGCCGGGCAAAGAGACAGATGCCCAAAAAAACAGACCTGGAAAGAGACAGCTGGACAAAGAGACAGACCTGGAAAGAGACAGACCTGGAAATTGACAGAGCGGGAAAGAGACAGCCGGGCAAAGAGACAGCCGGGCAAAGAGACAGGAGACAGAGAGAGAGACAGACAGATACAGAGACTGAGACAGATAGACTCATGCAAATACAGACAGAGACTGGTAGAGAGACAGAGAGACAGTTACTATCTATCTATATAAATATATTCTGCATATATATATATATATATATATATATATATATATATATATATATATATATTATAGATGTATAAATATATATAATAGTATATCTCATAAGCCACCACTAGGGGGAGCTTACTGTACTGTGATCTACTATAGCAGTGTGCTCCCTCTAGTTGTGACTAAAAGCAGAAAGGAATTTTATACTTTAATTAAATATTAATTTTAATTTATATCACACAAACGGAACAAATAAAATATTTGATTTGGCAAATAACATAAAAATAAGGGAAAATGTACATGAGCATGATAGGAGTTAATGCATTTATAGACTCCCGCTGTTCATGGAACCTTTTTGTGTAAAGCTGTGACACTAATATAATGGAGCAATAATTAAAAGAAGCAAACTGCTGGATAGTCACTGAGATAGTCAGATAAATGATTACCCCAATATATCTGTTGCTAAAGCATTAAGGGAGCGCAATAAAAGAAACGCTGATGTCTGCACAGCTCGATGGCGTTCACAAACCGATGGCGTCCACAGATGTTCCAAACAGATGTCTTAGACAGCAAATCTATCTGTGTCGCTGCCGAACAGGTTATACGGCCGCTTTATCGCTGCATGTCTATTTTATTTTTTTCTTAGCAGTCTTGATAAAACCTGTTACAGATTTGATTGTTAGCTCGCGACACAATTAACCTTTATCTAAGGCTGGGATCTGCCTCCGGTAAGAAAAATATGCTTTGGGCAAATAAAAGGTTACATTGCGGACATCGCTATCTGATTTACATGTAAGCGAGCTATCAGTAAATTGAATTTCTCAATATAGATGTCAACTTTTATCAATCCCAAGTAGAAAATACCTAAGGTGTTATCTCAGCTATATGGATTTCACTGACATGGAAATGGTAATTAAAAGGAATAGGAGTAAGTGGAGATGTAGAGGATGATTAGCACAAATCAGTTTGGGGGATTAATTGGGTTTTGCCACATTGGAAAAGAAAAACAGCAATTATTCAGAATAGTGAAATTCAACTGAATTGCACTAAGGTGCAATAGTGGACACAACCTGTGGGCAGCAGTGGTGCTGTTTTTATGAGAAGTAAAATTTAATCTAACATCTTATATACATTAGTTAACTCAATGTCCTAAACATAATTGCAGTGAAATTTTTTTTGTACAACACTAAACTTTATGCATTACCACAACACCCGACGTACGTTTAGCACCTGCTTCTTACAGGGGGCGTGTCCTGGAAAGAGCAGGTGCGAAACGTGCGTCAGGGTTGCGGGACATGCTGCCTGAAGCTCCTTTCCATAACTTTCCTTATACAAGGTATTATTTACAATTTGTGATAATACACCTTAATATTCAGTAGTAAAGTGACAATTCACTGTATAGCACTAATATATAAAATATCAGCAGCTGTACGCACTTGGACACTTCCTATATCTTGATTAGTGTGTGTAGATACTAAAGACAAGACTTCATTAGGTTAATTTTTAATTCATATGTGGCATCTCACACTTTTTCAAATATATAAATATATATATATATATATATATATACAGTCATATGAAAAAGTTTGGGCACCCCTATTAATGTTAACCTTTTTTCTTTATAACAATTTGGGTTTTTGCAACAGCTATTTCAGTTTCATATATCTAATAACTGATGGACTGAGTATTAATTCTGGATAGAAATGAGGTTTATTGTACTAACAGAAAATGTGCAATCCGCATTTAAACTAAATTTGACAGGTGCATAAGTATGGGCACCCTTATCAATTTCTTGTTTTGAACACTCCTAACTACTTTTTACTGACTTACTGAAGCACTAAATTGGTTTTGTAACCTCATTGAGCTTTGAACTTCATAGGCAGGTGTATCCAATCATGAGAAAAGGTATTTAAGGTGGCCACTTGCAAGTTGTTCTCCTATTTGAATCTCCTATGAAGAGTGGCATCATGGGCTCCTCAAAACAACTCTCAAATGATCTGAAAACAAAGATTATTCAACATAGTTGTTCAGGGGAAGGAAACAAAAAGTTGTCTCAGAGATTTAAACTGTCAGTTTCCACTGTGAGGAACATAGTAAGGAAATGGAAGAACACAGGTACAGTTCTTGTTAAGCCCAGAAGTGGCAGGCCAAGAAAAGCACTTGCTACCCACAGTAAAATTTGGTGGAGGTTCCATCATACTTTGGGGCTGTGTGGCCAATGCCGGCACCAGGAATCTTGTTAAAGTTGATGGTCACATGGATTCAACTCAGTATCAGCAGATTCTTGACAATAATGTGTAAGAATCAGTGACGAAGTTGAAGTTACGCAGGGGATGGATATTTCAGCAAGACAATGATCCAAAACACTGCTCCAAATCTACTCAGGCATTCATGCAGAGGAACAATTACAATGTTCTGGAATGGCCATCCCAGTCCCCAGACCTGAATATCATTGAACATCTGTGGGATGATTTGAAGCGTGCTGTCCATGCTCGGCGACCATCAAACTTATCTGAACTGGAATTGTTTTGTAAACAGGAATGGTCAAATATACCTTCATCCAGGATCCAGGAACTCATTGAAAGCTACAGGAAGCGACTAGAGGCTGTTATTTTTGCAAAAGGAGGATCTGCAAAATATTAATATCACTTTTATGTTGAGGTGCCCATACTTATGCACCTGTCAAATTTAGTTTAAATGCAGATTGCACATTTTCGGTTAGTACAATAAACCTCATTTCAATTCAGACATATTACTCAGTCCATCAGTTATTAGATATATGAAACTGAAATAGCTGTTGCAAAAACCCAAATTGTTATGAAGAAAAAAGGTTAACATTAATAGGGGTGCTTCAGATGAGAAGGAATGGCGGCAACTCACTGGTAGATATTAATGGTAAATTTATTGCACAAACTGCAGCATTGTTACAGCATAACCGGGGAGGGGGGAGTGCAGGGGCGCCACCTATACCAAACATGGTATCCATCCACAGACAGCCGTTTCGGGGTATTTGCCCCTCATCAGTGTGGAGTAGGAATCTGGCTAGTGGGGGCAATGCCTAGTAAAAGACTACTTAAGCAAGCATTGTTGACCTTAGGGAGATCAACATATCCACTGCGGAGACACCATCATGTGTTTCTCAACACACTGATTCTAGAGCAACGCCCCCTGGGAAGTATGCAAATAAGAAAGCCGCGGAGACACCATCACGTGTTTCATACGTGTTTGGTATAGGTGGTCTCCTTGACTGGAGACTGCCCTTCCCGTGGTTGTTCCTTCCCGGTGAAAGACCTGGCTAGTTTCCTGCCAGCATTGAGAAACACGTGATGGTGTCTCCGCGGCTTTCTTATTTGCATACTTCCCAGGGGGCAATGCTCTAGAATCACTGCGTTGAGAAACACGTGATGGTGTCTCCGCAGTGGATATGTTGATCTCCCTAAGGTCAACAATGCTTGCTTAAGTAGTCTTTTACTAGGCATTGCCCCCACTAGCCAGATTCCTACTCCACACTGATGAGGGGCAAATACCCCGAAACGGCTGTCTGTGGATGGATACCATGTTTGGTATAGGTGGTCTCCTTGACTGGAGACTGCCCTTCCCGTGGTTGTTCCTTCCCGGTGAAAGACCTGGCTAGTTTCCTGCCAGCGTTGAGAAACACGTGATGGTGTCTCCGCGGCTTTCTTATTTGCATACTTCCCAGGGGGCAATGCTCTAGAATCACTGCATTGAGAAACACGTGATGGTGTCTCCGCAGTGGATATGTTGATCTCCCTAAGGTCAACAATGCTTGCTTAAGTAGTCTTTTACTAGGCATTGCCCCCACTAGCCAGATTCCTACTCCACACTGATGAGGGGCAAATACCCCGAAACGGCTGTCTGTGGATGGATACCATGTTTGGTATAGGTGGTCTCCTTGACTGGAGACTGCCCTTCCCGTGGTTGTTCCTTCCCGGTGAAAGACCTGGCTAGTTTCCTGCCAGCGTTGAGAAACACGTGATGGTTTCTCCGCGGCTTTCTTATTTGTACTATGAACTCCTTCCGGAAATCAGGGTTGACCAGAACGGGCTGTCCGCACAGGACCCCCTTCAGGGCCCGGAAGGAGTCCTCGGCCTGCGGAGTCCAGCGCACCATGACAGACTTCTTGCCTTTGAGAAGGTCCGTCAAGGGGGCTGATAGTCCCGCAAAATCTTTTTCAAACCTCCTGTAGTACACCACGATACCCAGGAAGGCCCTAACCTGCTTCGTGGTCAGGGGTCTAGGCCACTTCTGGATCGCCTCAACCTTGTTAATTTGGGGCTTAATCACTCCTTGGCCTATTACGTAGCCCAAGTAGCGGGCTTCCGTGAGGCCCAACACACATTTCTTGGGATTAGCTGTCAATCCGGCTGTTCGGAGCACGTTCACCACCGCTTGTACCTGTTCCAAGTGGGTCTGCCACTCAGAGCTGTAAATAATGATGTCATCAAGGTACGCTGATGCATACACCTGGTGGGGTTCCAGCACCAAGTCCATCAACCTCTGGAACGTGGCCGGAGCGCCATGTAACCCAAAAGGCAAGACAACATAGTGGAAGAGACCCTCCGGCGTAACAAAAGCGGTTTTCTCCTTGGCGGACTCCGTCAGTGGCACCTGCCAGTACCCCTTGGTCAGGTCGAGCGTGGTGAAATATCGCGCCTGTCCCAGCCTATCAATCAGCTCATCCACCCGGGGCATGGGGTAGAGATCGAACTTGGATATTTCGTTCAATCTCCTAAAGTCATTGCAGAACCTTAAGGAGCCATCGGGTTTTGGTATTAGGACAATGGGACTAGCCCATTCACTCCGTGATTTTTCGATGACCCCCAGGCGTAGCATTGTCTTCACTTCCTCTGATATGGCTTGTCTTCGAGCCTCCGGCACCCGGTATGACTTCAGGCGTACCTTCAGGTGAGGCTCGGTGACAATGTCATGTCGTATCAGACTGGTCCTACCAGGCAGCTCGGAGAAGACATCGGGGTTCTGTTGAACCAGCCGTCTGGCCTCTCGCCTCTGTTGCTTGGTGAGGGCTTCTCCAATCCTTACTTGCGGTTCGTCCTCTCCGGAGGTCGCTGGAGCCGGGTTTGAACGACCCGAAGAGGAGGGAGATGGGGAAAACCTTTTAATAGGTTGACATGGTATATTTGTTCAGGTTTCCGCCTACCGGGCTGCAATACCTTATAGTTGACCACCCCGACTTTTTCCTTTATCTCGTAGGGGCCTTGCCACTGAGCCAGGAATTTACTCTCCGCCGTGGGGATCAATACCAACACCCGATCCCCGGGTTTAAAGGTCCGCACGGTGGCTTGTCTATTGTAGCGGCCGCTTTGCGCGGCCTGAGCCTCCTGTAAATGCTCCTTCACAATTGGCATGACCGCGCTTATGCGGTTCTGCATTCCTAAAATGTGTTCAATCACACTTTTATGGGGGGTGGGCTCTTGCTCCCATGTTTCCTTTGCCAGGTCCAACAATCCCTGGGGATGTCGCCCGTATAACAACTCAAAAGGCGAAAACCCCGTGGATGCCTGTGGCACCTCTCGTATGGCAAACATCAAATAGGGAAGCATCATATCCCAGTCTTTCCCGTCTTTGGAAATCACCCTTTTGAGCATGGTTTTCAGGGTTTTATTGAATCGTTCCACTAAACCATCCGTCTGAGGATGATACACAGACGTACGCAACTGCTTGATCTGGAGTAGCCGGCATAGCTCTTTGGTCACTTTAGACATGAATGGGGTCCCCTGATCCGTAAGGATCTCCTTGGGCAACCCCACCCGGCAGAACACAGCAAACAACTCCCGAGCTATAAGCTTCGCCCCAGTATGTCTGAGAGGTATCGCCTCTGGATACCGGGTGGCATAGTCAACGATCACTAGGATGTATTGGTGCCCTCGAGCAGACTTTACGAGGGGCCCCACCAGATCCATCCCTATCCGTTCAAAAGGGACTTCTATAATGGGTAACGGTACCAACGGACTGCGAAAGTGGGTCAGGGGTGCGGTAAGATGACACTCCGGGCAGGTTTCGCAGAACCGTTTTACCTCCCCAAAGACCCCGGGCCAATAGAACCTTTGCAATATTCGCTCCTGCGTTTTCTTGACCCCTAGCTGGCCACTCATCAGGTGTTTATGAGCCAAGTCGAGGACCCACCGGCGATACGGCTGGGGCACCACCAACTGCTCTACCCCCACGCCCCGTATTTCATCTACCCGGTAGAGTAAATCCTGCTTAAGAGCGAAATGGGGGTACCTTACCTGGGCACCGGGCAGCTGTGCCACCCCGTCAACTACTGTCACCCGACTCCGGGCATGTATTTTTTCATAGTCTTTAAGGTTGAAGGGAGACTCAAAGTCTATCTAGTTCAACCCGTAGCCTAACATGTTGATCCAGAGGAAGGCAAAAAAACCCCAATGTGTCAAATAAGCTCCAATGGGGAAAAAAATTCCTTCCTGACTCCACATATGGCACTCAGACTAGTTCCCTGGATCAACACCCTGTCATAAAATCTAATATACATAACTGGTAATATTATATTTTTCAAGAAATGCGTTCAGGCTCTGCTTAAATTTTACTAGTGAATCCCTCATTACAACATCATACGGCAGAGAGCTCCATAGTCTCACTGCTCGTACAGTAAAGAATCCTCATCTGTGATTATGAATAAACATTCTTTCCTCAAGACGTAGCGGATGCCCCCGTGTTCCAGTCGCAGGCCTAGGTGTAAAGAGATCTTTGGAAAGGTCTCTGTACTGTCCCCTCATATATTTATACATTGTGATTAGATCCCCCTAAGCCTTTGTTTTTCCTAACTAACTAACCCCAAGTTTAATAACCTGTCTTGGTATTGCAGCCCACCCATTCCTCTAATAATCTAGGTCGCTCTTCTATCTACCTGTAAGATTATGCTATTTATAACCTTCTATACTTTTGCTAACAAGAAATGCATCCATCCATTAATGTAGGGTCCTGGAGCTGGGCTGTCCCAAACATATCCGGGGACGCCTCCAACTCCGGGATGGGCTCGACCGTCTCAGCCTCTCCTGCCAATACCTCTAGGGGCGACCTATCGGGTTCACATTCTGTCCCTATCATGGGGACCCCTACGGCAGGCATCCCGGATTCGGGATTGTAGGGCTCAGGTCCCGGACTGACCAATATCTGAGGGGACTTAGGGGGTCCCCTCCATAAAGTCCAAAAATAGGGCAGATCCCTTCCTAGGATCACGTCATAGGGAAGAGTGTTAATAAGTCCCACCTCATGTTGCACCTGACCGCAAGGTGCTGTGATGGTGACAATCCCCGTGGGATAGTCTCGGCGGTCCCCATGTATGCAAACCACCCCCACGGTACGTCCTGTGGCCTTTACTTTAGCCCTTAGGGTTGATCGCACAAGGGTCACCAAGCTTCCGGAATCCAACAAGCCTGTAACCGGACATCCATTCACCTGTATTTGGCACAAGTGGGGCTCAGTCTCTGGGGAGACAAGGTCAGCGGTACACACCACCTGAGCATACATTGAACCCGATGGGTAACCCCACAATCCATGGGCTCCGTGGTGAGTGGACACTGGGCTTCCATATGTCCCACCCGTTGGCACCGCCAACATCTAATAGGGAAGGAAACCCCCTTGACGAGTTGTCGTTTAGGGTACATAGCCTTCCGGACCTCAGGGACGGCGGGCGCGGCCTCAGACGGGACGGTAGCGGACTCCCGCAACCGGTGTCAGCGGTGGGTCCTTGGCCCTAGACTTGGAGGGGCCGGACCGACGGGCGGTGCGCAAAGTCTCAGTGTCCCGTATCAGGTCCTGCGTAGCCACATGCCGCTCTACCAGGCACACTAATTGGTCCAGGGTACTTGGGTCGCCCTGTCCTACCCACCGTTGAATGGTGACGGGTAAAGTGCGCACAAAACGATCAACTACTATTCTTTCCACCATTTGCGCCGGGCTCAGAATGTCAGGCTGCAACCACTTCTTTACGAGATGCAACAAGTCATAGGCCTGGGAGCGTACGGGTTTGGCTTCCTCATAGAACCACTGATTTACCCGCTGAGCCCGTACATAGGTATTCACCCCCAACCGAGCAAGTATTTCGGCTTTCAGGGTCGCATATTCTAGGGTGTCCTCGGTACAGAGGTCCAGGTACGCTTTTTGGGGCTCCCCCGTCAGATAGGGCGACAATACCTCAGCCCACTGGGGGTTCGGCAGCTTTTCCCGCTCGGCCACCCGCTCAAACACCGCCAGGAACGCTTCCACATCATCCCCCGGGGTCATCTTTTGCAACGCTTGTCTCACCACTTTCTGGACGCTGCCGTCGTCACCCGGTCCCGGGGTTGTTGCTGCCGGTCCGCAACGGATCGACTTGGCCAGGAGAACCATCTGTTCTTGGTGCCTTTGTTCCTGCAACTGAAAGGATTGCTGCTGACGATCCAACGTCCGGAGCAGGTGTGTATTCGTCTGTTGTTGCTGTGCAGTAGCCTGAGCCAGCTGCTTTAGAATGTCCTCCATGGCGTCGCCGGGTTTGGGCTGTAGTATAGCCGCTCGAATCCAGGACATGCGCTGCCGGGTCACCAGGGATGGATGCTACACCTCACTGGGCTGGCATGCCCGCATTCTCCACCATCTGTGAGGTAGCGTGGTCGGCTGCGCGGCAGAAGACACGGGATCCGGGCACCAATGGTCACAGCACACGGTTTATTGTACAAACAAAAGTCCACAACAGCACCCATGTGTTATCTCCGGCAGAAACTCAGGGAGTTGTGTTCACTCCCTCACACTAGGCAACCACGCCCATCTTCCTGTTTCCTTTTAACCCTCCTTTCAGCCTGTAGGGAAACAGCATTAACCCCGGAGTGGAGTTACTTTCTATCATGGAGTGAGCACAACCGGGGCGAGACGTACCGGCCGTCATAGATAACCCCGGTCACAGTCTCACAATATATATATATATATATATATATATATATATATATATATATATATACACACACACACACACAGTAAGTACTCTGTAGTCCAGATAATGTTTTATTAGTAAGAACCTAAAATGTATATATTTATGAATTGAGCTATATAACTTCCCAGGCATAGTTTGTGTCCTCTTTAGGAGTATATATCCCTGTTATCTAGTTATGTATTTTTTATATCTTCAATAAAGAGTAAAAAATCTTGCACTGATCACTTTTGTACCCTATGCTATATTTAAAACCTTGAGTGTTGTGGTAACATCTTATATACAGTACATGACAGGGACATGTGCATGGAGACTTTATGGTGGCACATGGAGTCCCTATATTCAGAGGGAAGTCTAAAGAGATCAATTCATGTTTCAGCTGCCAATATCTTCTAGCCCTAATGTAATACAGATATTTTCTTCTTTAACTTTATAATAGGCCTGACAGATGTTTGACATGAAATACTCCTACCCAAAATAAAACAAAATTCTGCAACATTCTGTTGGGAGATGTTTATGCTATATGTGTCTACTCGAGGGCTATAATGTGAATTGCAGCCTGTTGTTGGTGACTTTACTAGCTTGTCATGAGATTGCTATGAATTTGTATTGAGAGGAAAGCGTCCTTATTAAGGACAGTCCTTTTAAAATCCGGATCCGTTCAGCCCAAGTTCTTAACAAAATTCATAGAAATGTGGACACATCTGTTTGGTTATAGAAACATTGACAATCATCAGCTGTAAAATTTGAGAGTTAACAATCACATGCTAGCAAAACCATCATTAGGCTTTAAATCACATTACATTCACCATTTGGCAAGATACATATAGCTTTGTTAGGAGCTGGATGCAGACTGAAGACTTTTAGACCAACGTGTTTTTAGTGGAGCCCACAGCTTTAAGGAATTCAGGATTTTTACAGCACGGAGCGCTGGTTACATCAATTTCATTGTTGTGTTTTATTAAAGATTGCATGCTGGTTAGTTTAAGGTACACAATTTGAAGGGGGAAGGGGTTGTGGACTCTAATATAAACAGGCCTGCAGTAGAATTCATTGTCCTGCATCTGGTGGGTGGGTTAAGAATCCATTTTTCCCCTCTGCTGGGAACCTTCCCAATACATAATCCTGCAGACTGGCCAGAGACTGCCCTCCATCCTACTTGGAGTTACATGAAACAAATTTTTAAGGGGGTGGGATGTAGTTACCTCTCCTTATCCAGGGGGCTGATCCCTAAAGAGGTAGAAAAGAGAAGACACATGTTTGGATGTAGTTGATGCTGTGATGGGGAGAGGCAAGCATTTGTTGCTGTGGAAAGGTGCTGGTGCCCATGAATAAACTATAGATTTTGGAGCTGGATACCCTTGCTACGGTCATATTCATCATCTGACTTAAGGATCTATCCTAAGAACTATTATTGCCATTTGGAGCTGGTAACGCGCAACGGTCGTGATATCTGTCGTCAAGAGTCTCATTAGAACTATGGTTGTTATTATTATTATTATTATTATTATTTATTTATTTATTGAGCACCAATGATTCCATGGTGCTGTACATGGAACCAATGGAACATACAAAATATATATATAAGATACAATAGAGAGACTAGTACAGAGGGAAGAGGACCCTCCCCTTGTGGGCTTACATTCTATAGGATATTCGGGAGGAGACAGTAGGTGGGGTGTTGGTGAGGTGGCAGTTCCAACATGGTGATAAGGCGGTACAGTCATTGGATGCCTATAGTCTCTAATGGTTACTATAAGACCATGTATGGGAGAAATAAAAATTGTTGCATCATTAACCTACCTAGGTGATTAATACAAGCCACATTAATACAAGCCACAACCTCAGATCTTTACAAGCATAAATATCTCATGGTAGAGTATGGAAAAGTAATGTTGTTCTTCAAAGTTGCTTATCTCACCTTCCTATCGCTGCTGTGACTTGTTATTCCTGATCTTACTTTGGGCACATCATATAAGGAGAGCAATCACTGGAGAAGGACATCATGGTCAGAAGAAAAGAAGAAACAAGGAAAAGAGGAAGACCAGCAACCCAATGGCTTGACGATATAAATATAACGGCGGAGAAGACCCTGGTAGACCAGTCTAGGTGGAGAAAACCCTGCTGGACCAGTCTAGGTCGAGAAGACCCTGGTGGAGCAGTCTAGGTGGAGAAGACCCTGGTGGACCAGTCTAGGTGGAGAAGACATTGGTGGACCAGTCTAGGCGGAGAAGACCCTGGTGGACCAGTCTAGGTGGAGAAAACCCTGCTGGACCAGTCTAGGTGGAGAAGACCCTGGTGGAGCAGTCTAGGCGTAAAAGACCCTGGTGGACCTATCTAGGCTGCATAAGATCAATCTTTCTACAGCATACTTATCCATCAAGTCATCATGGCTTGAGATCAATCTAAAGGCAGTTAAAAATAAAAGAAGCTAAAAGTAGACAAGGATCATAAATGGCTGACACAAGAAAATACATTACTATGATTGAAGATAGCAATTGCATATTATTTTAACTAATCTTATCTTACTGGAAAGTGTATTCAAAGTCCACTTATTACAACTGTTCAGGGGTCCACAGCAGGAGAGCTTTTAGTATCTCACATGCCTTAGCATATAAAGTCCCCTGCTGCTTTGACATTATACATTAGCATACTTGGAGCACAGTCTTGTGGCATTTTATCTAGCTCTTTATCATATTGGAATGTGACAATATAATTATATCTCTATTCCAGGACAAAAATTAATGTATGAGGTTTTGTTGTCTTCTACAAATTGCAATAGCCCCTTGCTTTTTCCGAGTAGTTTCATAATGTTTAAGGTTGAAGGTAAGGTCCAGTCACACTAAGCAACTTACCAGCAATCCCAACAACGATAGGGATCGCTGGTAAGTTGCTAGGAGGTTGCTGGTGAGATGTCACACTACGACGCTCCAGCGATCCCACCAGCAACCTGACCTGGCAGGGATCGCTGGAGCGTCGCTACACGAGTTGCTGGTGAGCTCACCAGCAACCAGTGACCAGCCCCCAGCGCCGCGTGGAAGATGCTGCGCTTGGTAACTAAGGTAAATATCGGGTAACCAACCCGATATTTACCTTGGTTACCAGTGCACGGAGCTACAGAACAGAGCAGAGAACAGGGAGCAGCGCACACTGAGCGCTGGCTCCCTGCTCTCCTAGTTACAGCACACATCGGGTTAATTACCCGATGTGTGCTGCAGCTAAATGTGCACAGAGCAGGGAGCAGCGCACAATGCTTAGCGCTGGCTCCCTGCTCTCCTAGCTACAGCACACATCGGGTTAATTAACCCGATGTGTCCTGCAGCTACATGTGCACAGAGCAGGAGCCGGCACTGACAGTGAGAGCGGCGGAGGCTGGTAACAAAGGTAAATATCGGGTAACCAAGGACAGGGCTTCTTGGTTACCCGATGTTTACATTGGTTACCAGCCTCCGCAGAAGCCGGCTCCTGCTGCCTGCACATTTAGTTGTTGCTGTCTCGCTGTCACACACAGCGATCTGTGCTTCACAGCGGGACAGCAACAACTAAAAAATGGCCCAGGACATTCAGCAACAACCAACGACCTCACAGCAGGGGCCGGGTTGTTGCTGGATGTCACACACAGCAACATCGCTAGCAACGTCACAAACGTTGTTTGTTAGCAGCGATGTTGCTAGCGATGTTGCTTAGTGTGACGGGGCCTGTAGACTTAAGTCCATCGAGTTCAACCCATGACTGAACCTAACATGTAAGGTTCTTATATGTTGGGTGCTTCTAAGAACTGCAGCACCCAAAAAAGACTAGACTAAAGTCAGTTGAACACAGTAATATCAGTAGGATCAGCCGTCAATCTAATGTGTATGGGGGCCCCTGACCTGCCCCAACATATAATGTTGGGGGAGAGAAGGACCCAACCTTCTTTTGGATTTCAGACAGCCGATCCTTTTGTCCTCCAGGGCATAAGACTACTAGTGCTCTCTAATACCTAATGTGTGTCTGTATATAATATATAAACTGAGTATGTTCACATGTGTCCACTCCATCCTTACATTTTTGACAATTTTGTGAAACACTATTCATCACTATGTAAAGTCAATACAATATCTTGCTATGCTAGTAAAACTACCACCAGGCTGAAATTCACATCACATCCACTGGGTGGCCAAAGATAGACACATATAGCATATACAGTGCCTACAAGTAGTATTCAACCCCCTGCAGATTTAGCAGGTTTACACATTCGGAATTAACTTGGCATTGTGACATTTGGACTGTAGATCAGCCTGGAAGTGTGAAATGCACTGCAGCAAAAAAGAATGTTGTTTCTTTTTTTTTTTTTTTTAAATTGTGAAAAGTTTATTCAGAGGGTCATTTATTATTCAACGCCTCAAACCCCCAGAATTCTGTTTGGTTCCCCTAAAGTATTAAGAAGTATTTCAGGCACAAAGAACAATGAGCTTCACATGTTTGGATTAATTATCTCTTTTTCCAGCCTTTTCTGACTAATTAAGACCCTCCCCAAACTTGTGAACAGCACTCATGCTTGGTCAACATGGGAAAGACAAAGGAGCATTCTAAGGCCATCAGAGACAAGATCGTGGAGGGTCACAAGGCTGGCAAGGGGTACAAAACCCTTTCCAAGGAGTTGGGCCTACCTGTCTCCACTGTTGGGAGCATCATCCGGAAGTGGAAGGCTTATGGAACTACTGTTAGCCTTCCACGGCCTGGACAGCCTTTGAAAGTTTCCACCCGTGCCGAGGCCAGGCTTGTCCGAAGAGTCAAGGCTAACCCAAAGACAACAAGGAAGGAGCTCCGGGAAGATCTCATGACAGTGGGGACATTGGTTTCAGTCAATACCATAAGTAACGTACTCCACCGCAATGGTCTCCGTTCCAGACGAGCCCGTAAGGTACCTTTACTTTCAAAGCGTCATGTCAAGGCTCGTCTACAGTTTGCTCATGATCACTTGGAGGACTCTGAAACAGACTGGTTCAAGGTTCTCTGGTCTGATGAGACCAAGATCGAGATCTTTGGTGCCAACCACACACGTGATGTTTGGAGACTGGATGGCACTGCATACGACCCCAAGAATACCATCCCTAAAGTGAAGCATGGTGGTGGCAGCATCATGCTGTGGGGCTGTTTCTCAGCCAAGGGGCCTGGCCATCTGGTCCGCATCCATGGGAAGATGGATAGCACGGCCTACCTGGAGATTTTGGCGAAGAACCTCCGCTCCTCCATCAAGGATCTTAAGATGGGTTGTCATTTCATCTTCCAACAAGACAACGACCCAAAGCACACAGCCAAGAATACCAAGGCCTGGTTTAAGAGGGAAAAAATCAAGGTGTTGCAGTGGCCTAGTCAGTCTCCTGACCTAAACCCAATTGAAAACTTGTGGAAGGAGCTCAAGATTAAAGTCCACATGAGACACCCAAAGAACCTAGATAGCTTGGAGAAGATCTGCATGGAGGAGTGGGCCAAGATAACTCCAGAGACCTGTGCCGGCCTGATCAGGTTTTATAAAAGACGATTATTAGCTGTAATTGCAAACAAGGGTTATTCCACAAAATATTAAACCTAGGGGTTGAATAATAATTGACCCACACTTTTATGTTGAAAATTTATTAAAATTTAACTGAGCAACATAACTTGTTGGTTTGTAAGATTTATGCATCTGTTAATAAATCCTGCTCTTGTTTGAAGTTTGCAGGCTCTAACTTATTTGTATCTTATCAAACCTGCTAAATCTGCAGGGGGTTGAATACTACTTGTAGGCACTGTAGATCTCCCAACAGAGTATCAAAACAAATCAATTTCTCTAGGTTGCAATTCACATTTCGTCCACTGAGTGGCCACATATAGACAAATATAGCATATACACTGGAGATCAAAATTAGAGAACACACAATTTCCTAAATGTTGCGGTCACTGTGTCGTCCTATGTGATTATATCCTAACATGAGGAAACTCGCAGTATTTTTTGCTTATTTCATAAATTTAATTTATTGTAAAGCACATAATAAAAATGTAAATGAGATAAATGAAAAAAAAACACTGACCGAAATTAGAGAACACTTTCAGAAACCTGCAAGTTATTGGTGTAAATCTGGCCCCTGGTGCTAATTTCCTTAATTATCTGACAAACCCTATGTAACTGGCAGCCTAACTTTTCATTTTGCACTGATTTTGCAGGAATAGTGTGCTGTTCCAAAGGGACTAAAACCCTCCAGCAGCAAATTGTCCAAATGAAGTCCAAAGGGGTGACCCTATCAGCCATAGCAAGAGAAGTTGGGCATTCCAAATCTGTGATTTTGAGAATGTTGAGTCTTTACAACATCACAAACTCTTTAAAGTCCCCCAAGAAGGCTGGTTGCCCTTGAAAGACAAATGCAAGAGAGGACAGGATAATGCAGAGAATCTCTATGGCTAAATGTTTCAACACTGTAGATGGAATTGCTCGCCAGTTCAGCACTGAACAGGGTACGATCTGTCTCGTCATGCAGTGTCACAACGTTTAAAAGCATTTGGACTGAAAGAACATCTCATTACCAGAAAGAATCAAAAGGCTAGACTCACCTTTGGGCAGGAGCATGTTGTGTGGACAGAGGAGAAGTGTCCACAGTTCATTTTAGTGATGAAAGTAAGATTAATTTATTTGGGTCTGATGGGAAACATTATGTTCCTCGACAAACTGCGGAAAGACTGAACCCAAAGTGCGTTAAGAAGTCAGTGAAAAGTGGTGGAGGACGTGTCATGGTTTTGGGAATGTTTTCTGCAGCAGGAGTTGGACCTCTTATACAGCTACATGGCTGTCACGCTCCCCGGGTCCCCTGCCCTGCTCCCCGGCTCACCTGCCACGCTCCCCGGCGTCTCTGCTTCTCTCCCCGGTCTCCAGCCTCCATTACCCGCGGTCTCCAGGCGCCCCGGTCCCCGCTCCCGGCGTTCGTCGGTTACACAGCCCCAGCTCGGCTCTCCTGCTTCTTCCTCACCGCTCCCTGCCCTGGCTTCTGGCACCCGGGCCGCGCGCATGCGCATTAGGGCGCGCGCGCGGTCATTGACCCTTTCTTAAAGGGCCAGCGTCCACTGACAGGAAATTAAGCACACAGGTACAGGGTATAAAGGGGATTAGTGTCCAAGTGGGCGGGGCCTGTTCTTCGTGTTTCCCAAGCTAGGAGTCAGGTCTCCTTGTGTTCCTGTGAGATACTCACCTCTCTCTTCTAGAGCCGTTCCTGCCTCGCCATCCGGTCCTGCCGAATCCAGAACCCCGAACGCTGACTATCTGCCATCCTGTCAGTCCGTACCACCTCTGATCCCTGCGGTGACCCGTCCTCTCGCTCCATCGGTTCCGGACTCCGCCTGACAACATCTCGGCCTCCGAACCTGAGCTCCGTCACCCGGACTACCATCTCTGACTCCGTGGTCCCAGGGACTTCACCGTTCTACTCTTGTACACGGACTGTCCTGCTACCCGTAGTGCTCCGGCTACCGGACCCCTTGCCTTCATCAAGGAGTTCGGCCCAGTGGATCCACCTCCTGGGTCTGCCCGTCCACCTGGCCCTAACAGTAAGAACAGGCCATGGATCCCGCCGAAGCACTAGCAGCCTTGCAGGAGGAACTCACATGCCAGCGTGAGACTCAGACCCGCATGCTGAACTTTATGTCTTCTGTGGACGCCCGCCTGAACACGCTCCAAGCGTCGGTTACATCTTCAGCATCTCGGGCTTCCACTAGACAATCCATGGCTCCAGCCCCCGTGTCAGCCTCTCCGGATGCTTCCAGACTTCGTTTGGCCTCACCACCCTGGTACGCCGGAGATCCCAAGACCTGCAGGGGATTCATAAACCAATGCTCCCTCCATTTCACGCAACTGCCGCATTTGTTTGCCTCCGACCAAGCCAAGGTCGCATTCATCATGTCCCATCTAGAGGGTGAGGCACTGGCGTGGATGAACCCCTTGTGGGAAAAGGAGGATCCTGTGACCACGAACATCCAGGAGTTCCTGCAGGCATTTCGTGGCACCTTTGACGAGCCCGGACGCGCCTCCGCGTCTGCCTCATCTCTTCTCCGGTTACGTCAGGAGACTCTGACGGTGGGTCAATACGCCATCCGTTTTCGCACCTTGGCTTCAGAACTCGGGTGGAACAATGAGGCTCTAACCGCCGCCTTCTGGGAAGGTCTCTCGGGTCGAATTAAAGATGAGTTGGCTGGCCGTGACGTACCGACCACCCTGGACGCCCTGATTACCCTAGCGACTCGAGTGGACATTCGCTTTCAGGAGCGATCCAAAGAAGTGTCCCGTGAGAGACGTCCGATACGGCATTCCTCTCCTCCGCAGAAGCCTGCCGTACCTCAGTCCACGGCATCTGGTGTCTCCGTCCACGAGCCCATGCAGATCGACCGTGTGCGGCAGTCTGAACAACGCCGAGCAGAGCGGCTCGCCAAGGGCCTCTGCTTCTACTGCGGAGAGGGCACACACCTTCTACGCTCCTGTCCAGAGAGGCCGGGAAACTCCAAAGCCTAGGGTTGGTAGGAGAGGCCACCCTAGGTGCTGGGACTCTCTCAGACCCGGTTATGTGGACTGTTCAAGTGGCAACGGGAGAGACGCGGTTCACTGCCGAGGCGTACCTCGATTCTGGGGCAGCAGGCAATTTAATCCAGCAGGCCACGGTGGACAAGTACCAAGTGCCTGTTACTCCACTCGAAAAACCCCTCGTGATTGCCTCTGTGGATGGGAGACCCCTCTCTGACACCATCTCCTGGATCACCAGGCCGGTCGAACTGCGTATCGGTGCCCTGCACACCGAGAACATCGCTCTCTACGTCCTCCCACACATGTCCCATCACATCCTGCTGGGACTCCCCTGGTTACGGACACACGAACCGTCAGTCAGCTGGGGCACTGGTGAAATCACCCGATGGGGCTCCTCTTGCCACGAGAGATGCCTGAAGAGCATACAACCCATCCGACGGCCTCCGGTTCCAGAGTCCCTACCGGGACTGCCCTCGGCCTATTGGTCCTTCGCGGACGTCTTTGACAAAAAGGAATCAGAGGTACTTCCGCCACATCGTCCTTACGATTGTGCTATTGACCTGCTCCCGGGAACTACACCACCTCGAGGACGGATATATCCGCTGTCTCCTGCCGAAACAAGGGCCATGTCTACCTACATCACGGAGAACCTGGCAAGGGGATTCATTCGGAGATCCTCCTCTCCTGCTGGAGCAGGCTTCTTCTTCGTTAAGAAGAAAAAGGGCGACCTACGCCCATGCATAGACTACCGGGGATTGAACCAAATCACCGTGAAAAATAAGTACCCCCTGCCGCTCATCCCCGAATTGTTTGATCGGCTTAGAGGAGCTTGTGTGTTCACCAAGTTGGATCTTCGGGGTGCCTACAACCTGGTCCGCATCCGCTCTGGGGACGAATGTAAGACCGCGTTCAATACTCGCGATGGGCACTATGAATACTGTGTGATGCCCTTCGGCCTGTGTAACGCACCGGCAGTCTTTCAGGAATTGGTGAATGACGTGTTCCGGCACCTTCTCTACATCTGTGTGGTGGTGTATCTTGATGACATCTTGATCTTCTCTCCGGACCTCCAGACCCACAGAGAGAATGTGCAGTTGGTTCTACAACGACTGAGGGAAAATCGGCTGTACGCCAAGTACGAGAAGTGTGTCTTCGAGCAGTCTTCTCGTCCCTTCTTGGGTTACGTTATCTCCGATACCGGACTGCAGATGGATCCGAAGAAGGTCTCTTCCATTCTTAACTGGCCCCCTCCTTCTGGACTGAAGGCAATCCAACGCTTTCTGGGATTCGCAAACTACTACCGCCAGTTCATCCCTCACTTCTCGGCTCTAACTGCTCCTCTCTCCGCTTTGACCAAGAAGGGGGCTAATCCAAAGGACTGGTCACCTGCGGCCGACGCCGCGTTTGGCTCTCTGAAGCGGGCATTTGCCTCCTCCCCTGTGCTCCACCATCCAGAGTTAAACCGACAGTTCACCTTGGAGGTGGATGCCTCCTCTTCGGGAGCCGGAGCAGTGCTCATGCAGAAGTCCTCCTCCGGGAAGATGGTGACTTGCGGTTTCTTCTCCAAGAGCTTCTCAGCGCCTGAATGCAACTACACCATCGGGGACCGAGAGCTATTGGCAGTCAAACTGGCTCTGGAGGAATGGCGCTACCTTCTAGAGGGAGCAGTGTACCCCGTAATCATTTACACGGACCACAAGAACCTGGAATACCTGCGGTCCGCTCAGCGACTGAACCCACGGCAAGCCAGGTGGTCCTTGTTCTTTGCCAGGTTCGACTTCCAGCTCCATTTCCGACCTGCGGACAAGAATGTACGCGCAGATGCCTTGTCCAGATCATTCCTGCCAATGGAACAGGAGGAGGAGTCATTCCAGCCCATCATCTGTCCTAGTAAAATCATTCCGGTGGCCCCTGTCACCCTGGCCCAGATACCGCCCGGGAAGACCTATGTCTCTGAGACCGACAGGCAAAAAGTGTTGCATTGGGGCCATGCCTCGAAAACAGCCGGCCATGCTGGTCAGAAGAGAACATGGAGTACAATTGTACGTCATTACTGGTGGCCATCCCTGCGCACGGACGTCGCTTCTTTTGTCTCAGCCTGCTCTTCTTGTGCCAGGAACAAGACGCCCAAACATCTGCCATATGGCCGTCTTCTGCCTCTGCCTATACCCTCCGTTCCGTGGCAACACATTGCAATGGACTTTATTACGGACTTGCCCCTGTCCTCCGGACACACAGTCATATGGGTCGTGGTGGATCGGTTCTCCAAAATGGCTCATTTCGTCCCTATGGCTGGACTGCCCTCTGCCCAGGAACTCACGGACGCCTATATACAACACATCTTCCGCTTGCATGGTTTTCCATCACACATTGTGTCTGACAGAGGAACTCAGTTCACCTCCCGTTTCTGGAGGGCTCTCTGCAAACATCTGGGAGTGACTATGGACTTTTCTTCAGCCTACCATCCTCAGTCGAATGGCCAAGTGGAACGAGTCAATCAGATCTTGACCTCCTTCTTACGTCACTACGTCAACGCCCATCATAACGACTGGTCCACGCTTCTTCCTTGGGCTGAATTCTCCCATAACCACCACGTCAGTGAGTCCTCCTCCAGCTCTCCCTTCCATGTCGTTTACGGACTTCAGCCTTCCGTCCCGTTACCTGTATCCTCTTCCTCGGATGTTCCTGCTGCTGATGCTGTAGCCCGTGACTTTGCTACCATTTGGGACTCTGTCAAGGCATCCCTTGGACGTGCTTCCCTGCGGATGAAGAGACACGCAGACAAGAGGCGTCTGGACCCTCCGTGTTTCTCTCCAGGAGATCTCGTCTGGCTTGCTTCCAAGTACGTCCGATTGAAGCTGCCATCCTACAAGCTGGGTCCTCGCTACATCGGGCCGTTTAAAGTCCTCAGCAAGATCAATGAGGTCTCCTACAAGCTGCAGCTCCCGGTCACGATGAGGATACCAAACTCCTTCCACGTCTCTCTGCTCAAGCCGGTTGTCCTTGGTCCCTTCTCCGCTGCTGCCAGTTCGGCTCCTCCTCCAATTGCCGATGATGACATCTATGCGGTAAGGGATATCGTGGCCATGAAAACCGTACGGGGCCGACAGTTCTTCCTGGTGGACTGGGCAGGGTATGGTCCTGAGGATAGGTCCTGGGAGCCCCGGGAGAATGTGGGTACTCCTCTGATCCGTGCCTTCCTGTCCCGGTTGCGGGGAGGGGGTCGTACTGTCACGCTCCCCGGGTCCCCTGCCCTGCTCCCCGGCTCACCTGCCACGCTCCCCGGCGTCTCTGCTTCTCTCCCCGGTCTCCAGCCTCCATTACCCGCGGTCTCCAGGCGCCCCGGTCCCCGCTCCCGGCGTTCGTCGGTTACACAGCCCCAGCTCGGCTCTCCTGCTTCTTCCTCACCGCTCCCTGCCCTGGCTTCTGGCACCCGGGCCGCGCGCATGCGCATTAGGGCGCGCGCGCGGTCATTGACCCTTTCTTAAAGGGCCAGCGTGCACTGACAGGAAATTAAGCACACAGGTACAGGGTATAAAGGGGATTAGTGTCCAAGTGGGCGGGGCCTGTTCTTCGTGTTTCCCAAGCTAGGAGTCAGGTCTCCTTGTGTTCCTGTGAGATACTCACCTCTCTCTCTTCTAGAGCCGTTCCTGCCTCGCCATCCGGTCCTGCCGAATCCAGAACCCCGAACGCTGACTATCTGCCATCCTGTCAGTCCGTACCACCTCTGATCCCTGCGGTTCCGGACTCCGCCTGACAACATCTCGGCCTCCGAACCTGAGCTCCGTCACCCGGACTACCATCTCTGACTCCGTGGTCCCAGGGACTTCACCGTTCTACTCTTGTACACGGACTGTCCTGCTACCCGTAGTGCTCCGGCTACCGGACCCCTTGCCTTCATCAAGGAGTTCGGCCCAGTGGATCCACCTCCTGGGTCTGCCCGTCCACCTGGCCCTAACAATGGCAGAGTGACTGCAAGTGTGGATCAGAACCTTCTTCATGACACGTGGCTCCTTACTTGCGTTCATCACTCAATCAGCCAGCAATTTTTATGCAGGACAATGTCCCCTGTCACACAGCAAAACGGGGAAAGCATTTTCTTGAAACAGAAAACATTGAAACAATGAAATGGCCGCCCAGAGTCCTGATCTAAACCCAATAGAAAGCCTCTAGAAAATCCTTGGTGATAAAGTTATGGCCAAGAAACCAACAACAGTCAAATAACTGTGGGAGAGACTGGAAGAAGAGTGGACCAAAATCACACCTGAGCAATGTGAGAGACTAGTGATGTCCTGTGGCCGCAGATGTGCTGAAGTCATTCACAGTGACGGCCGGTGCACGTCCTACTGATTGTGACTGTTGTTACCTGCAGAACATTTACTGATCATCTCTCTCTGTGCTACAGTCATTGCTGTTCTCTAATTATGATCCTCATGTATTAGGCAAAATAAAGGTTTAATGTTGATAAACTCTGGATCTTTTGTAAAACTCTGTTCTAGCGGCATGGTGGACCCCTTACACAAAACCTTCACAATGCAATTCACATTAGGTCCACTGGCTGGCCAAAGATAGACACATATAGCATATACATGTCCCAACAGAGTATCCAAAAAAAATATTTATTTTTTTTGGGGGGGTTAGTCAAAGCTAGTCACCTCATGTCTCCCATCCTGAGATATGTTGAGCCAAGAGGAAAGGTAAAGAAAAACATCCGCGTGTGTATGTTCGGACTCATCTGTTATTCATTATTCCCGTGTAAGCAATTGCAGAGAGCGTATTTGCTGGAATCTCTCAGGATCTCAATCAATCTTTACAAATTAGATCACTAGAATAAGCCGAGGTTCCCCTGTTCTGTATATGATTAGAAATAATTTACAATTCGCCCGCACATCACATCATAGCTTTTTCCTTTGGCAAAGTCATAGTGCAATAACGAAAAAAAAATGTCTCACAAGGCTTTCATCAAATTCTTACGATGATCCCCCACCTCATTACAATTTTGCTTCCATTTAGCAGGTGTCAATATCAGATGCTTTTCGGATCCTCCGAGGGAAGTTTCATGCATGTTATACAAATACATATGAAAAGCCTATTAAATCAATACCATGCTTAACCTATGTATTTGCTAAACCGCGCAGTCACGTTCCCCAGATACGTCTTCAGAAGGAAAAAAGTGGGAAATAAGTAATCAATAACTTAATTTTCACTCATTTTAATGGAAATTATATATTTATTTATATTTTTCGATCTCTTTGGTTAATAACAAAGTGGCAAAATAGATAATATAGAAACAAGGAAATGTATACTGCGCATCTCACCCTTAAGCAGAAATCCTTGTGTGATTATATGGTTCATACATAAATATTAAAACCATGGTTGACCTCAGGAGCGGGCTGTAGTCTTAAGAATTCTGGGGAAAATGCAATTATTTCATTATTTTCCCTATCTAATTCTGCAAATCCATGGATCTCATATTATTAAGCGGGCTTTACACGCTACAATATATCTAACGATGGGTCGGCGGGGTCACGTCGTAAGTGACGCACATCCGGCATCGTTAGTGATATTGTAGAGTGTGAAACCTACGTGCGACCCAGATTGTACGTTAAAACGTTGGCCGCATACACGTCGTTCAATTTCTAAAAATTGAACGTCGGGTTGTTCAATGTTCCCAGGGCAGCACACATCGCAGTGTGTGACACCCTGGGAACGATGAACTCAGCTTACCTGCGGCCGCGGATCCCGCCGGCTATGCGGAAGGAAGGAGGTGGGCGGGATGTTTACATCCCACTCATCTCCGCCCCTCCGCTTCTATTGGCCGGCTGCCGTGTGACGTCGCTGTGACGCCGAGCGTCCCTCCCACTCCAGGAAGAGGATGTTCGCCTCCCACAGCGAGGTCGTATGGACGGGTAAGTACGTGTGACGGGGGGTTACTCGTTTGTGCATCACGGGCAAGAAATTGCACGAGCCGCACAAACTATGGGGGTGTGTGCGATCGCATACGAGATCGCATAGGAAATTGTAAGGCGTAAAGCAGCCTTTAGTGAAAGAGATGAGCAAATTGATTCAATGCAAATCGAATTTGAGTCAAGTTTTAGGAAATTTTCAGGTCCTGGCAAATTTGAACAATTTTTTATTCAATTTGTGCAAATTTCCAAAAATATGCCCGCTATATTTTCTACACATTGCAAAAGATTGCATAAAAATCTTTTTTTCTTTTTGCACAATTTTACCTAAATCTGCTTTCAATAGCTGGCATTTTGGACATAAACCCCCTTTGCATTTCTTATTGTCATTTTTTTAGAAGAAAGTTGAATTTTGATTAAAAAAACACAAATTAAAAGGGAATTTGTCACCAGGTTTTTCCCCTATAACCTGCGGTCACCACCAGTGAGCTCTTATTTGCAGCATTCCAGAATACTGTATAAAGGAGCCCAGGCCGCACTGTATAATGTAAATAACACCTTTAAAATACCCCCCTAGGGGGTGATCCAGTCCGATGGGTGTCACTGCTTTTGGTCCGATGCCTCTTCCATCTTGTGAGATTGCCGTCCTCCTGACCAGCCCCATGTGTATGATGTGTCCTGCATCATTCACACATAAGCCTCCATTGCACTCATGCACACTTTGATCTGCCCAGCTGAAGGCATAGCAAAGTACTGTAATGCGCAGGTGCAAGAAAAGATCAAAGACTGCACGTGTGTGCGCATTACAGCACTTTGCTTTGCCCTCAGACAGAGAAATCAAAGTGCGCATGCGCAGGAGCCTCTCTGGGAATGAGGTACCGGTACCTTGGTACCGGTTTCATCATCCACAACCACATACACACATGGGTTGCCCCTTCCCCATTGGGGACTGGGCTAGGGTCGGGAATAAAAGGGGTTTCCAACAGGGTGTGGCATTTACAGGATTCCATCACAACAGGGGCACCAATCCACTTGCTTAGGACCTGGGTAGGGGGATGAGCAGCCACCAGTGGGAGTTAGGAGTCACATACGCAGTTTATAATTTTCAGGGAGTTCTCCAGCAGGAGTGACAATGAGCAGACGTATTTCCCAGTAGCTCCTATAGGACATAGGAGTTTAACGGTTACTGAGGAGGATACTGTGTCAGTTCCCCCGGGGCCAGCGCTGTTCAGGGTGCAGCACCCTAGGGTGGTGTAAATCCATGTTGCATCACCAGATTCTGCCGGATGGAGAGGTTCCACGCTTCTCCGACCACACAACTTTCCAGAGCCAGGTGGCATATAGGTCTCCCGGGACTTAGATCACGGTCAGACTCAAGGGGATCCCCGCTACTGGGATAGGGAACAGTACTTTACCTAGTACGGAAGGGACTTTAAGTGCTTTAAGCCACAGGGACCCGCACTACAAAGCGCAGTGAAGAAGGACCTGCGGACTACCGGACCACCGCTGACCTCTCGCGGATTACGGATCGACCTGAGCCCATTACAGAAGTGACTAGTGTGACCGGGCTGGAGCTGAAGTTGTGAGTAAACTACACCCTGAACCCACAGAGACTGTATTGGCTCGTACTTACCGGCACCGCCACTCAGCGCTTAGGCGCCAACAGCCATTATCACCCTCATCATCCACCCGGGGCCCGCTCCGCCTGTGGGGAGCTATACCATCCCGGCTGCCTTAACACCTGCCCCAGAGAGGAACCCTGCAGCGGCGGCTACTACTGGCCGCTTACCACAGGTAAACATCCCACCCACCTCCTTCCTTCCACATAGCCGGCGAGTGCTGCGGGACGCAGGTAAGCTGTGTTCATCGTTCCCGTGGTGTCACATGGAGCAACGTGTGCTGCCACGGAAATGATGAACAACCGGCGCCATTAAAAATAAACGATATTTTGAAAGTAAACGACGAGTACACGACTCACGATTTGTGAGCGATACTGCGTCGCTCGGAGGTGTCACACGGGAAGACACATCGCACGATAGCTCGTCTCGTGTAAAGCAAGCATAAGCTATAAAGGCATCATGGAAGACGGCTGCTGCAGCACCCTTGTGCAGATATAGAATTAAGAGAAGAATTGGGATTATGCCATGCTGCTGCATGGAGAGACCAACCAGACTGATTTCCAAGTGATTTATTAGTCGAGTTTAAGTGTGAGCCCTCACCTTCTTCAGGACAAAATCACAGGACAAACTGAATACAAACAAAAGAGAAAGATTTTGGTCTAGAGCAAACATGAAAATATTGTTTGTTTACGACTCAAACGAATGGGTTAATCAGCACAGAATTTTGAGCCGTACCCAACATGGGTTTAAATTTGTTTTTGAATTATTTTGGTTGCAATTTTTTTTCCTCGTAGTTTTCTTAGCTATAATTTTCTCCCTTATTTTAGACCGTAGTGTATAATTTCCTAGAGCAATCAGTCATTTTCAGCAAGATAAAAAAACTTGTAACATTGCAAAAACTAACAACATGGTTATATGTGCACAAATAGTAAAACGCCTCCTGTCCATGAATTGTTTCGTAGAATATTTAAATCTGTATTCCAATGTAAACAAACTATCACCTGCCCACTAAAGAGGGTCAATTTTAGATGGATGTGGGTCCATGTGGTCCACACTGATTGTTAGAAGACTTTCATAAACAAAAAAGAAATGCAAAAACACTTTTGTGTAGTAAAAAACAAAAAAAAATACCAAAGCTGGTTAGGAAAGATTCCATTTGAAAACCCCAGAAGTGCAGTAGCACCTGGCAAAGGAGTAAGAGGTATGGCTGTTTGGGGTACACCATCCTGAAAGTGGTACTGACTCGCGTACCAGCACCAGGCAAACTTGAGCAAATTCCCGGATCCTCTGTGTTTGAAGGACTCTATGGATCCTGTGTGCATTGCATGTGTGGAGGAAAATCAGGAGCTGAACCAGTTTGATGTCAGCAGCAGGTTAACCCCTTAGATGCTATTGTCAATTTTTAACAGGGGCATTTAAGAGCTTGGAAATTGAGTGCCGATGGCAATGACATGGCAGCCAGGATCTTTTTGAAGGTGTCCACCATTTACACTGTTATATAAGCTGTACACTGACTACTTTACATTGTATCAAAGTGTTATATCTTCTCATATATATACAGGCTCAGGATCAGAGTTCCTTATTACCACAAAACCATGTATATTTAAATGGTGTTGTTTCTTTTGGGCATTCTTCTCTTGGGCTGCAGCAGACTTCTCGGCTACCGGCAGTTACTCATTTCCGGTCTGTATATAATGCCTCTGCTTCCTGGAGAGGTTGCTGGATATTCACCTCAGTTGGAGCTAGCCCAGGAGCAGAGGATGAGACTGTTGCTATCTGCTGCTATTCTTGTCTGTCGCTATCTGCTGTGATTGTAGTAAGTCGTTCCTATTACCCCCTTCTCTTGTTATCCTTACCCTTACCTGTGCACCTTTGGTTCCCATGCTGCAGGTTTTGGTGTGTGAGTTTTTGTTTACCCCTGTCTGACGTTCTGTGTTGGTGGGTTTTTGAGATCTCCATCCCGGTCAGTTCTCTGGGTGGTGGGGACAGAGTTATCAGGGCCAGGATAGGAGACAGTGCCACATTGGAGGCTCAACCCTGACCACCTTCAGGTCTACTGTCGGAATAAGGGACAGCACAGGGTCACCAGTCTTAAGGTCAATTTAGGGGTCCCTGTTCTTTCTAGTCATCCCGTTACATATCTTCAGTATTGTCCCATGAATTGATATAATAATAAATGTACAAAAATGTGAAGGGTGTACTCAGTTTTGTGACATACTGTACCTCCCGACCAAACTATTGGACATCCATTGGCCGAATTGGTCTCTAAAATGTATGGAAGAGCTGAGGGGGTTACAGTTTTTGATGATGTTTTTGGAGTCAATGATGAATTATTGCTTTCCCACTAGATCTACCATATTTTTCAGAATATATGATGAACTTTTCCAGGTAAATGGTAAATTACCATATTTTTCGTTTTATAAGATGCACCTGATTATAAGATGCACCCCAAATTTAGAGATAAAAAAAGGTAAAATAATGGCGTCCGTCTTATACTCCGGTGTTGTCTTACCGGAGGGAGGCAGCAGCGGTGGTGGTACAGGGTCACAGGAGGCAGAGGCAGTGCTGGCAGTGGCGGTGGGTCAGTGCTGGCAGCGGCGGATCACTGCTGGCAGCAGCGGCGGCGGGTCAGTGCTGGCAGCGGCGGGTCACTCCTGGCAGTGGCGAGTCAGTCCTGGCAGCGGTGGTGGGTCATTCTTGGCAGTGGCGGTGGCAGGTCAATCCTGGCAGCGTCGGATATGGCGGGTCAGTCCTGGCAGCGGAGGTGGCGGGTCAGTGCTGGCAGCTGAAGCTGCGGTAGTTGTGTGGCGGAGCAAGCTGATGCGGCAAGTGTCCCAGTCTGTCCGCCAGTTCGGGCTTCAAAGAAATGGTGCCTGGAGCGGCGCGTGCACAGCTGGAGCTCTCATCCAAGAGTCCATCATTTGAAGCCTGCACCGTGGACAGACTAGGACACCTGCTGCACAGCTACTGCAGTCCGCACAGCCACCCGGCTGCCCCCACAGAGTGCCAGCCAGCAGGCAACCTGCCCACCTGCACAGAGAGGCAGCCGCCTGCATGCACTGACAGGCAGCTGGCCTTGGCATGCACCGACAGGCACCTGGCTGCCCGCACACAGTGCCGCACAGACAGCCCCACGCCAACTCTCCACCTCCCGGTAAGCTACAGTATATTCAGATTTTAACATGCACACCACATTTTTCTCCCAAATTTTTGGGTGGAAAAGTGCGTCTTACAATCCAAAAATAAGGTAAATGGTAACATTAAAAACTACGAATCATCCAATATAAAAAACAAAACTTCATCTGTCAACAGCAAAATCAATATAGGACTTGTAAGAAGGGGAATAAAAAGAGTTAAAATCAATGCTCCACTCCTCCTACGTCAATCACTTTACCCCAGTACACATAATGCTGTTCATCTTTTGTCTACTATTATTAATTTTCAGCTCAAATGTACTTGATGTGAGAGACATTTAGATATGCACGCTATGCAGAATTATAAAGCAAGCGAGTAAATCCCACGGTCCAACATATGCAATATTTATAGTGATAGATTGAAAATGCAGAGGATCCAAGAATGGCCAATAAATATCTGTAAAATAATTCCTGAATATAAATATAATCATGGCCGGCGTCCCAGCATGGCTCCTCTGTACAGATCAGTTTCTAATTCCTTACGCCTCTGGCTTTCAAATCAGCCAAAAGGTGAAGATTATTAAAACTACTCTATGTATCATTCTACTTCGCTGCTATCAAAACCATGCAAGCAAGCCGATAAATCTATATGAACCAGAACACAGTGATGAATTTATTGCTGAGTTTATTTCCAAACCTGGTAAAAAAATATTTTATTTTTAGACCCTTTTAGTTTTATAATCCATTCTTAACTAAAAGAGATCTTATCCTTAAAGTACATTATTTAGGTTAATATTATAGTTTTAAAATGTTGATCACAGCCTTAATTATTCTAGGAATATGTTTGCTGCTGTAGTCTGCATTACCAAGGTAACAGACTACAAATGAATCTTTGTAGTCTGACCCTCCTCATCTGCCCTCCACATTTTGCCTTATGTACTAGACGTAAGGATAGGATGCACATTCAACTGAAATGTATTGCAGTGCAGGAAGTCATCAGTCCCCTGCCCTGCAATACACACCCCCGGCCAATCAGAGGCCGGCAGCTGATGTCAGCTTGTCAGTCACAGGCGGCACATACCATGACATCATGCATCGCCCACAGCAATCATGCCTCTGCATTGGGTATAGAAGAAGAGTGGGTGTGTGGGAGGGTGAGAAGATTTTTATTTTTTAAATGTGTTAGAGAACAGCAGCAGAACAGTTATTATTATTACAAGATGGGTCCAGGAAAGGGGACTTTATACCAGTAAGTTTCCCAGGATGAGGGAAGTTATTGATGGCAGGGGCCCAGGATGGGGACATATATTGCTAAAAATGGCCTGGACAGGAACATTTCTCAAGCATGGTGGACATTATTACTGGAAGGGGCCCAAGATGGGGGACAGTGTACCAGGAGCGGCTCAGGCTGCTAATCACCATCTCCAGCCTTTATAAGCTTCTGGAGACTGGGGCTCTGTGCTGGATATAGCTCTTTCCTTTCTGGTTCCTGTTTCTATCCAGTAGCATGGGGTTCATCAGTTTGCGGTTCTGCATGGTGTTTGTCCTCCAGTGGAGAAGTTATTTCCTACCCCTTTTGCGTTACTCCCCGGTTCACATATTGTCTCTCCTTTGAGTGCAGTGTGCATGAGTTTCGCTTACTCATGTCTGTGACTATTTGTGGTGTGTTGGTAACTGGGTCTCTGACTCGCTCCCTGGGTGGGTGAAAGTTGTATCAGGGCTTGGACAGGAGACAGGGTCACATTGGAGGCTCGACCCTGACTACCGTCAAGTCTTCCATCGAAATAAGGGAGAGCACAGGGGGTCACAGTCTAAAGGGGGTGTTACACGCAGCGATATCGCTTGCGATATCGCTGGTGAAAGCACCTGCCCCCGTCGTTTTTGCGTCATGGGCAAATCACTGCCCGTGGTGCACAAAATCGTTAGGAGCCGTCACATGGACTTACCTGCCTAGCGGCGTTGCTGTTGTCGGTGAATTGCCTCCTTTCTAAGGGGGCGGTTCGTGCGGCGTCACAGCGGTGTCACTAAGCGGCCACCCAATAGAAGCGGAGGGGAGGAGATGAGCGGATGTAACAACTCGCCCACCTCCTTCCTTTTTTATTGCCGGCGGCCGCAGGTACGCTGTAGTTCGTCGTTCCCGAGGTGTCACACAAGCGATGTGTGCTGGCTCGGGAACGACGAACAACCTGCGTCCTCAACAATTAACAATTTTATGAAAATTAACGACGTGACAACGATGGACGATTTGGTGAGTATTTTCCATCGTTAATGTCACACGCAACGACGTCGCTGACAATGCCGGATGTGTGTCACGGAATCCGTGACCCCGGCGATATATATCGTTAGATACGTCGTTGCGTGTAACGGGGCCTTTAGAGTCAGCCTAGGAGCCCCTGCTCCATCCATACACCCTGTGACTAGAACATTTCATTGTAGGGTTTGTAAAGTGACACTTCCTCCAGAGGGCCCTTATCTGAATGCTAATAATCATCTCATTTCAAATCATACAGGAGGTTAGACCCGCAGATCAGGCTGCCTGACATTAAAGCTCTAAGCTATGGTGGGGGCGTGTTCTTCTTTCATTTGAGTGCTGCTGCTTGCACATGATTGGTCATGAATAAGGAAGTACACGCCTCCAGTAAAAGCTGTCTGATGACACCCAACTGGACTACAAAAGTTAACTCATTATCTTCCAAACACTTTAATTGCTAATATCTTTGCAACAGAGAGGTGAAACAAAAAAGTTGCATTCCGCTCTGCAGCCACTATTACATCGTGTGTCCAGTTCAATATAAAAAATTTAGTGAAAGGCCCTCTTTAAGTAGAAATTGCAGCTTTAGCTACCATTGAACTACAGAAGCCTAGAAAAACTATTTTCCTTTCTTGTTTACTGCAGCATTTTACATGGTTTATATAACAGTTTATTGCTAACATATAGATTTCTTTATTACATGTCTCATTTAGATGTTATTTTTTTTTTTTACATAAAATGTCTTCATCTTGTGATTAAGAAATAAGCAGCTATAAACATTTTACAACTATATCATTTTATTAAGTATGCTTGTTTAGTCAGAGGCTTTATCTTGGCAATAAAAGTTAATTTTAAAAGAAGATACTGTGCAAGTTAATGAACGGGGGATGAAGCCGCTGAAATACGCATACAGCCTCTAATTGGACTATATGTTCAATGCAAGACCATATTTTCGCTTGTCAAAATCCTCTGTGGACTGTTATGAGCCTTCTAAATCTATGTGGCCTCATTTCCAGTCCTCTATGTCACCTCTACTGCTAACGCATTTTTTCTCTTTGGTGGAAGAAAAGATAATAGCACTAGACGTTCTTTGCTAAAACAAACCAAACCCTCTTTCCTAAAGGCTTTAAACGCCTGTGCCCTATTTTTTATTATTCACTTGCTTCCTAAGTGTAAAATTAAGCAACTTTCTAAATATTGTGGTTTTCATAAAAAATGTCCTCCCGTTTTGCTGATGTGGAGTCTGTGAAACTTTTGTACATAGTTGATTGTGCTGCTGCTCCTGACATAGAATCAATAGAAGATTGCTAATGCCATGGCTAATGCCATTTACTTTCATTAGACCCATTGGATAACTGTCTATAAAAGTCTCCAGATTTTCTCCAAAATTACATGTCATCAATGACTAAAGGCCCTGTTACACGCAACGACATATCTAACGATATGTCGTCGGGGTCACGGAATTTGTGACGCACATCCGGCGTCGTTAGCGACGTTGTTGCGTGTAACAGCTAGGAGAGAGTGTTAACGATCAAATATACTCACCTAATCGTTGATCGTTGACACGTCGTTCATTTTCAAAATCTCAATGGTCGTTGTGGACGCAGGTTGTTTGTCGTTCCTGAGGCAGCACACATCGCTACGTTTGACACCCCGGGAACGACAAACAACAGCTTACCTGCATCCTCCGGCAACGAGGTGGGCATGTCGATAATGTGGCTGGTCTCCGCCCCTCCGCTTCTATTGGTTGGCCTCTGTGTGACGTCGCTGTGACGGCGCACGAACCTCCCCCTTAACAAAGAGGTTGTTTGCCGCCCACAGCGATGTCGCTGGGAAGGTAAGTATGCGTGACGGGTGTTAGCGATAGTGTGCGCCACGGGCAGCAATTTGCCCATGACGCACAAACGACGGGGGCGAGTACACTCACTAGCGATTTCGCTAGCGATATCGTAGCCTGTAAAGCCCCCTTTAGTGTGAAAAATTTTGCCCAATAAGCCATTTTCACTACTCAGTGTCATGAGACTCATTAGTGTTACAAGGTCTCAGGTGTGAATCGATAGCAGGTGTGTTACATTTGGTCTTATCGATCCCACACTCTCTCATACCGGTTACTGGAAGTTCAGATAGCACTTCATGGCAAAGAATTCTCTGAGGATCTGAAAAAAGAATTGTTGCTCTACATAAAATTGGCCAAGGCTATAAGAAGGTTGCCAACACTTTGAAACTGAGCTGCAGCATGGTGGCCAAGACTATACAGTGGTTTAACAAGACAGATACCACTTAAAACAGATCTCAACCATGGCGGACCAAAGAAGCTTAGTGCACGTGCTCAGCATCATATCCAGAGGTTGTCTTTTCAAAATAGACATATGAGTGCTTCCAGCATTGCTGCAGAGCTTCCAGGGGTGGGGGATCTACCTGTCAGTGCTCATACAATACACTGCATCAAATTGGTCTGCATGGCTGTAGTCCCAGAAGGAAGCCTTTTCTAAAGATGATGCACAAGAGAGCCCACAAACAGTTTTCTGAAGACAAGCAGACTATGGACATGGATTACTGAAAACATGTCCTGTGGTCTGATGAGACCAAGATAAACTTATTTAGTTCACATGGTGTCAAGCGTGTGTTTGGCAGCAACCAGCTGAGGAGTACAAAGACAAGTGTGTCCTGCCTACAGCTAAGTATGGTGGTGGGAGTGTCATGATTTGGGGCTGCATGAGTGCTGCCGGCTGTGGGGGACTACAGTTCATTGAGGGAACATTGAATACAAACTTATGCTATACTACATACTGAAGCAGAGCATGATCCCCTCCCTTCAGAAACTGGCGGGCAGAGCAGTATTAAAAAATGATAGCAACCCCAAGCAAACCTCCAAGATGACCACTGCCTTGTTAAAGAAACTGAGGGCAAAGGTGTTGGACTGGTCAAGTGTCTCCAGAACAAACCCTGTGGAGCATCTGTGGGGTATGCTCAAATAGAAGAAAGAGGAGTGCAAGGTTTCTAACATCCACCGGCTCTATGATGTCATCGTAGAGAATGGAAGAGGATCCAGTGGCTCCTATGAAGCTCTAGTGAACTCCATGCCCAAGAGAATTTTAGACAGTAATTGAAAATAATGGGGGCCACACAAAATATTGACACTTTGGGCACAATTTGTCCATTTTCACTTAGGGGTGTACTCACTTTTGTTACCAGCGGTTTAGACATTAATGGTTGTGTGGTGAGTTATTTAGAGGGCACCACATTTATCCTGTTATACAAGCTGCACACTGACACTGCACATTGTATTACAGGGTCAGACCTTCGGTGTTGTCCCATGAAAAAATATAATAAAATATTTGACTATATGAAATGTAAACTGCATTTCCCCCTGCCTCATAGAAAAAACTTATAATTTGAAATACTTAATCATAAAATAAACAGATAGAACTAAGGCCAAAAACCTACAAGGTTAAAGGGCAAGTAGGATCCAGCCCTAATTATAAAATAGCTTCGGGTGATGCAAGGAGGAGCTCGGACAATCATGGAGGCATAATTCTACATAGCAGTAGTGTAGTTTACATTTCACATATGCAAAGTTTACAAACATCTTCACTTGTATAGTGGCTGCTTTATTATTTTGTGTATTATGCAGTCACAGAAGCTTGCACCTGTTCACACTTTTTCTGTCCAGCGTTTTTGGTCAATTTTTTTGTTTCTTTTTAGTATACATTTGGGGGTAATAAATGTGCTAATATTTGGCTGAGCACTCCTCCTCCCATCAGCTTACGTCTGTGATTCCGGTATGTGTGGCATCTTTAACTGTGATATTTTTTTCATGGATGCCATACGTACCCGTTATAGCCCTTGGTGATCTTCACTTGTCCGTGTTTTGAACCACACATAAACATGTCTATTTTTTTCCGGCAGCATGGATGACAAGGGCCATAACAAGTCTATGGTTCCATGAAAAACACAGACAGCACACGGATGGCATCAATGTACCATCCATGTGCTGTACTTGTTTAACATTGAAAGTATAGAAGTTTTGTAATTAAATTTTCTATATCCATACTGATGACACACAGACAACACACTTTTTTAAAAACATACATACGAATGGATGATTAAAATAAATACGGATGGTCAAAATGGACATATGAGCTTTCATACAGAATTGTGAAGGGGGCCTTAGGCTGTTTTTATTTAGTGCTGGGTCCTGCCTGACCTTTAAGCTAATTGACTTTGACCCAGGAGAGACAAGTCTGATAGAAATGGTTAGGGTTCCATATTAGAAAGCACGACTTGTCTTGGCTGGTGGGTGCACCCGAAACAGCCAATATGGACAATAAAGGCCTGATTCATCAAAGCTGTTACCCCAGTGTTTTGGTGTAAAAGCTTTGAAAAGATGCAACATTTTGAAGCAACTGGTGGCTGCAGTAAAACTGTGGCTTTTGCCGTTCTCGTGCTATTTTTGCCCAGCTCCGACAAAGTGGGCAGATTGCAGTGGGAGAGAGTAATGGCGACCATCACTTGTTTTATTCATAAAGAGCGGTGACATTCACTATGCCACCAACTTTACTCTAGCAGGGAATGAAGTTGGATTTGTGGTGAGGTGCACGACACTTGTACAACGCTCCTGTTGAAGAGGCATGTGATCAGGTACCGAGTACCGAGCCCCCGAGCATTGTAGTGTCCGCTCATCCCTAGTTACGAGTATTGAGCACCCAGGCATGGAAGTGCTCGCTCATCACTAGTTACAAGTACTGTGCACCAGAGCAGTCAAGCATGGTAGTGCTCACTCATCACTAATTACGAGTATGGAGCACCCGAGCATGGTAGTGCTTGCTCATCACATAGTGGTCTACTAAAGTATTTGATATGTAGCTAGATCGATACACAAAGGTCTATGGAGATAAATAGATGATGGATACATATACAGATGTGTAGCACACAGGGGGTAGGGGTCGTCAGGCACGGGGAATCTCGCACCTGCATTACTCATCACCGGGCTGGTGTGATGGTCTAGAATGTCGCGGTGGCCTGCCTGTCTTTGTGCAACAAAATGTACACCAATAAGAAGGGAAGATGATGGGGGTAGTAGTAGGATGAATTTCGTGATGCCACCTGTGGTATGCTGCCAGGGATTTCGCCACTGCTGCTGTCGCTGTCCTCCGGGGTGGATGGTAAGAGCAGCCAAAGATGGTATTGCTCCCCACAGGTGGAGCGGGCCCCGAGGAGGATTATGAGAGTAGTGATAGCATTTGGTGCCGAGGCGCGGGGCGGCAGTGCCGGTAATCAAAAGACAGAGTCTATCGCTACAGTTCCAGGTGTCTTTACTCACTCTTTGTGCTGTGCCTCTCACCCGGTTAGTACTGGTCACCCACTGTGATGGGCTCCGTCGACCCCGGATAAGTTAGGACAGGTCACTGGTGTTGGAAAGAAGAAGAAAGTCCTTTTTCAGAGTTGTCCTTTTAGCTGTAAGGCACCTGGGCCGAATATTACGCTCCCAGCCCCAGGCCCCATGAAGAAGGAAGTGATGGTGTCCCAGAACTAGTGTCCCGGGTAGACTGTCTAGTGATTGTATGAGTTTGCTCTTATTTCTACCCCAAGTGAAACCCGCCCCTCCAGGAGGCTGTCCTAGTGACATTCCCAAGCTTCGTGTTGGCCAACCCCCTGCCTACCCTAGTCCAGCTCCCCAGAGAGAAGGCTCCTGTGCTATATGTACAGTGTGAATGTGGAACACCAGTGATTAACCCCCTCCTTACCGCAGCTTAAATGAGCTGCAATACTCTGTGGCAACTAAAGCCTCAGGGGCGCCACAGACAGACGGACGGATGGATAGATGGATAGAATCTTATGATTTCCCTAATAGTACTTCAAATAAATGCAAAGTAAAGTAAAAATTATAATCTAATTATTCACTGACAAATTGTAAACATTAAACATTTAAAATCATAAGAAGCAGAAGAGAAATAAGAGGAGTGGGCAGAGCGGCTCCTGATCTCAGACATACAAGCTGCAGATGAAAAGGGCATTCCCTAAGTGATTGCTGGAATTAATAAGAGCCGTGCTCCGAGGAAAGCATCTTGTTTTCCATCAATATTTTCTAATTGAAGAAACATTATAGTTTTACTTTCCAAGAATGGTTTTATTGTCTACGTAGAAAATGACTCTTTTGTTTCAAATCCAAATCAAATTAGATAGGAGCTGGAGGCAGTGTAATGGGGCCGCTCCGAGACGGCAGCACGGGCAACTCATGTTCTCATATTCAGACTGCAAATAAGTGAAACTCCTGAGATTCCAATAGAAATTACATGGATACTTCTGAGAACCAGTGCTGCCATTGTATTACTACAGAGTTACAACAATTGGAATATTATAATAGGAAACTCATGTCAGGGATGTAATTATAGGTTATATAGAGGTTACAACCAGATCGTAGCATTGGAATATGAAGTGACGTAAGGAAAAAAACTGCTAGAATTAAAGGGGTTGTCCATTATACTACTGTTCTATACAAATAGGTCCATAGTGGTCCTAAAAGTAAAAAGCCTCACTGTTCCTCCACTTTGCTAGCCATGTTCTCCAATGATCTCCTCATGTCCAGTTAGGGTTTTCACGTGACAGCTGCAGCCAATCTACAGCCACTGACTGACTGCTGCATTGATATTTCATCTGAGTGGGAAGAAATAGTGTCCCTAGATCTTTCTTCAGTTTTGGATACAACCAAAATTTTTCTTTAGTTTTCTTTAAAAAAAAATGGTTTGACAATTTCACAATCCAGAAAGTACTTTCTCTGTGATACACAAGTCTTGGTTTCAGGATTTTTATTTGGTAGCAAAACTAGGACTTGTTTGCAGTGAGTGAAGAATGAAAAAGTCTGTTATTAATGCGCTGTAACTGCGTTGTATCTCAGATTAATCAAGAGAGGGGGTGTAAGATCAGGGCTCAAACAGGAGTTAGGGACACGCTGGGGGCCCAGACCTAGCTACCATCAAGCTTACCTCTGGGACACAGGACAGATTAGGGTCCCAAGTTTGAGGGTCAGCTTAGGGGTCCATCTTCTCTTACCCTGATTTCCTGTTTCATAAATGCAGGGAAAGATGCAGGCTCAACGTGTGAGCCCGTATGAAAGGCAGAGTCACGGCCGATGATGGAAATATACGTCATATGTCATGAAGGGGTTAAAAAGTATGATATTTCTATGTTTTATTTGTCTTAGTTTCCAAATTTTCAGGTGTTCCATGTCTCAATAGATACTTATTGTGACATTGTTTAGAAGTGAAGGAACTAACATGCATGTAATGTATTTCTCTATGGATGATGCATTACTGTGGCAATTTTATGATGTTGGTATTACTGAATTATTGCCTGATTTGAGCTAAAGTATCGGTCTTTAATGTAGCTGAGTTCCTTATTTTCGGTGGTTTCGGAGTGTGTTATACAATGCAGCTGATTGTCCTGGGGCATGGAGATAAACTAATGGTCTAATGTAGTTGAGCAAAAATAGAATCTCAGATTTTGTGCTTTGTGGGCAGCTGGTGTTCAGACAAGGCTGTTCTCAATTGTCCATTAAATCTGCTTACTAAGACGGTCATTTTTCTGTACATTTATGCATGAAGAACTATTGCAACATTTTCAAAAGCGCCATAAACTTCCACATTGAGGAATCTAGAGGTCTTCTCCATACACAATACAGAAAAACTGTAACAGTCGTGTTAAATATTCATGTGTGAAATACTAATGTGTCCTTCCTTAACCTTTCCTCTTGCCTTTATATATATCAAGATGAGCAGCTTTATTTAAAAACAAAACATGAATTTGCGACATTCTATCGGGAGATGTTTATGCTCTGTTCTTCTATATGTAGCTACCATGCGGCCGCGCTGGTACGAAACACCCCATTTGCATAGGGAATTTTGGAGACCTTATTCTCGGGATTGTTAGTGGCTTCAGCAATTGGATCGCCATAGATCATACATACATAAACTATACAATCAAATTTAAAAATTATATATATATATATATATCTATATCTATATATATATATATATATATATATATATATATATATATATATAGATATATATTATTTATTTATTTTTTTTAAACACCTTTAAAGACAAATCATCTTATGAAGATTATGGTTCAGCTCATGGAATGTCTCAAGAAGTTTCAGATGCACCCATAGACTTGCATGGGTGCCTGTGATGCACCCATAGACTTGTATGGGTGACTGTGATGCACCCATAAACTTGCATGGGTGCCTGTGATGCACCCATAGGCTTGTATGGGTGCCTGTGATGCACCCATAGACTTGTATGGGTACCTGTGATGCACCCATAGACTTGTATGGGTGCCTGTGATGCACCCATAGACTTGTATGAGTGCCTGTGATTCACCCATAGACTTGTATGGGTGCCTGTGATTCACCCATAGACTTGTATGGCTGCCTGTGATGCACCCATAGACTTGTATGGATGCCTGTGATGCACCCGTAGACTTGTATGAGTGCCTGTGATGCACCCATATACTTGTATGGGTGCCTTTGATGTACCCATAGACTTGTGTGAGTGCCTGTGATTCACCCATAGACTTGTATGGGTGCCTGTGATGCCCCCATAGACTTGTATGGGTGCCTATGATGCACCCATAGACTTGTATGGGTGCCTGTGATGCACCCATAGACTTGTCTGGGTGCCTGTGATCCACGATAAGCTGCCAATCACAACATGCTGCAATTATTTTCTGATACCGACTCGGCACGAGAAAAAACTTGCAGATCTGCTCAGTCTCATTGACTAACATTGGTGCGAGTGCAATACAAGATTTTCTAACATTGTTCTTGTTTCATTTGAATGCTAATGTGAACGAACTCTAAGGCTATATCCAGACGCTGCACCCTGTGGCTAAAAAAAGTGCATCTTGTGGCCAAAAAATGCATAAAAAAAAGCAATTTTTTTGGTGCATTGCATTTTTGATATAATTTTAATGGGTTTTTATGCATTTTATGACCATGCATTTTTGATGCGTTTTTTTTTATAACTAGTGGGTGAAAAATGCAGGGAAAACGCAAAAAGAATTGACATGCTGCATTTTTGTGGTCAACACAACATTGCAACCCTGCCAAAAAAGCAAAATGCAATGTGTGAACAGCAAATGTGAAATCTCCTAGAATTTGCTGGAGAAGGAAAAGCATGCAGTTTGTGGTGAGTGACTGAACGGTCACCACAACCTGCACCGAAAAAGCATTAAATACTGCAGTGTGCGCATGGGGCCTTAGACTGGAATTCACCTCCGGCTCCATTAGGAGCTTTAGCTGCAATAAAGTAGTGGGCAGAGATGAGCGAACCTCAGGCTCGAGGCTCAGGGTTCGAGATCAGAAAATAACTTGAAAATCCCCATAGTGAGTATTGCGCTGTGCTTCTGTCTGTTTGATGTCCCGCTTTGTCCTCGCTGCGGGATGTGTTTGTTCATCTTAAATTTGACTTAGCGTTCTAAGCTGCATTGTTCATGGAGAATAAAAAAAACAACAAACACCGCCCGCCGACCTCCAGAAGTGTTTGGCTATGGGCCCAAAGCAAAAGACTTCCGGAGGTGGGTGGGCGGTGTTTGTTTTTTTGTTTTATTCTCCATGAACATTACAGAATGGAGAATGGAAGTCAAATTTGAGATGAACAAACACTGCCTGCAGCGACGACAAAGCGGGACATCAGACAGACAGAAGTACAGTGGGATACTCACCACAAGGATTTTCATGTCAATTTCCGAGCCCAAGCCTAAGCCTAATCTTTAGTAGTGTATATGTCACTTTGAGAGTTTTTATCATTGCCAAATTCATTTAAAGGGAATCTGTCACCAGGTTTTCACCATTTAATCTGAGAGCGGTGTAATATAGAGACATAGGGGACAATTTATTAAAGATTTTACATCCCAGAAGTGGAGTAAAAGTTTTGAAAAGGCTATGTCTTTTTGTTCAACTATTTCATATAACTGTGTAACTGTATTGAGGTAGAAGGGGTTTTAGTTGTGGGGGGCAGATACGGGGGACTTTTAGCAATGTGGGTGTGGAATTATTACTGTTTATGTAGATTTTAAAAATGGGAAAAAGCAATGAACTAGAATTTTTGGTTTGTTAAGATTTACAGAATTAAAGTGCCCTGGCCCAAATAAAGAGTTATTTTGATCACAGGGATAATTACCGGTGAATTACTGGAGTTATCTGTACATTATATGATACCTACCACAATATGGTCAAAAGATGGTGGTAATATCGGTCTTAGTACAATTGTTTTTTTTTTTACGAAACAGCACAATGGTAATGTTCAGTTTTTATGTGGTGGTAATATATGGTCATACTGTGGTGGTATTATATGTTGCATCTCTGAAAAGATAATTTCTTTCGATGTTCAATGCTTTACATCTCTGTATAGAAGAGGCATCTCTTACAAGCCCTGATTAGCTACTGTGCATGATCTCAAGCCTACTACAATGAAAACAATGCTCTGGGAGCAAGGAGTGAATAATTACAAATGGAGAAACGGAAAACTACCAGGTGACTGTCGTGTAACCATTAGACCAAGCTAAATGAGCCTCCGAGGATCAGCTTTAAATCACAATATATATATATATATATATATATATATATATATATACAAAAAAAAATGTATCATGCTTTATACAAGCGATCAGTATATCCTTTAGTGTTGTTATTACCAAGTAAAAATGCTCGGGAGACCAACTATTAGAAATCTGAGGTTAATTAGTGAAGGAATGCTTTAGAGTATAAGTAGGGAAGAATGTAAATGATTATTAATGCCATGATAATGATTCTGCGTAAATAACAATTTCTGCTAATTTAGAAGATATTTGTCAACATGCTAATTTATTTGTAAAAATAAAAAATGTTCTCTCAAGTGCCACATACTCCACCAGCTCCTTGAATCAATTAACTCGCAAAAGCTAAACATAGTTCTAGAATTTCTGAATGCAGATTATGATTTTCCAGTTTTTCTATTGCATCAGTTTAGGTCTGAAGATCAGACTACTTCTGTACCCCCATAATGCACAGCCCGGTCCGCCGTGACTCTGATTTAATTCAACTTTACCGAAAAGGAAATATATTAACTACATTTTTTTTGCTAATTAAAAATATTCACTGTAGCATACTGGGGAAGATTAATCCAACGGTGCATTAAAATACCGGAGACGGCGAAAATGACGCAAATTGTGTCGACGTAATTTTATTACATTGGTGAATGTGCATCGGTGCCTGTTATACAATTTCCTCTTCATGATATCTCAATGATTCCTTTATATAACTTTGCCGAACTGTACAACTCTATAATCAGCTCCCATTTTCTTGACATTTAACTATACAAGAAGTGTGCTGATCAATTAGAAGACATTGAAAGCCACTTAGAATTTTGCAAAAATTTGGAATTACCAGAATTTGCGTTTCGTTTCAAATATTAAATTTGCAATTTTCAATTTAATCCACTGGAGTTCATCAAAACTAAGTGTTTTTCTATCTATCTATCTATCTATCTATCTATCTATCCATCTCTCTATCCATTCACCATCCATCACCCATCACAAAACAGTATATATATATAAAAAAATATGAGTAAATGGTGGTACAAAGCGTCCAAGACATAATGCCAACCTAAATAGTAAAGACAAAAAAATGGAAGCACACTCCTAACCTCTTGCATGGAAAGCAGCAGCTTTAGCTGCGAGTCACAGGATAGACTATGAAGCATAGGAGATTTTTCTTGCTATCATCTCCAAATGATGCTCTTCTTTTTTTATAGGAACATTTTACTGGTACATAGAGATACATCTCTATATACCAGTACATTTCTATATACTATATGACACGAAGGAGATGGTGTTAGGCAGAGCGAAGTGCTGAGGACATGGCTTGAGTCTGAGAAGAGCACTGAGGAGATGGTCTGAGGCAGAGAGTAGTGCTGAGGACATGGCCTGAGTCTGAGAAGAGCACTGAGGAGATGGCCTGAGGCAGAAAGAAGTGCTGAGGACATGGGCTGAGGCATAGTAGAGCACTGAGGGGATGGCCTTAGGCAGAGAGAGAAGCTGAGGTCATGGGCTGAGGCATAGAAGAGCACTGAAAAGATGAAATTAGGCAGAGAGAAGTCCTGAGGACATGGCCTGAGGGCAGAGAAGAGCACTTAGGGGATGGCCCGTGGCAGTGAAAAGTGCTGAGGACATTAGCCTGAGGGTACAGAAGAGCTCTGAAGACAGAGAAGGGTACTGAGGAGATGGAAAGAGCGTAGATAAGAGCACTGAAAAGATGTCCTGAGGGCAGAGAGAAGTGCTGAGGACATTGTCTAAGGAAAGAGAAGAGCACTGAAGGGATGGCCTGAGGGCAGAGAAGAGTACTAAAGAGATGGCTTGATAACAGAGACTGCAGAGATGGCCTTAAGGCAGAGAAGTGTACTGAAGAGATGGCCTGAGGACAGAGAAGAGCATTGAGGAGATGGACTGAGGGCAGAGAAGAGCACTGAAGAGATGGTCTGAGGACAGAGAAGAGCACTGAAGATGAAGAGATGGCATGAGGGCAGAGAAGAGCACTTAAGAGACAGCCTGAGGACAGAAAAGAGCACTGAGGAGATGATTAGAGTTGAGCGATGTTCGAGTCGAACCGTTCGCCAGTTTCATGTTCGAGTGATTTTGGAGGGTGTTCGAGTCGTTCAACGAACTTCAAACGATTTGCTTAAAGTTCAGCAGTTCCAGTTACGTTCGAGAATGGTTCGAGCACCAAAAGCGTAGCTTTTCACAGTAAATATGTGCGCACGTTGCATATTTGCATGCGTCCTGCGTCCCCAGCACAAGTCTTTCCTACTCACTGATCATGGGTGCCTCGCTGCATGGCTGTCACAAATCTCCGGCGGCTTTTCCTCTTTTGAAAATGGCTGCCGCTTCATTATTCTATCAGGTATTCCGTGCCTTTCCCGCCCACCGGCGCCCATGATTGGTTGCAGTCAGACACGCCCCCACGATGAGTGACAGCTGTCTCACTGCAACCAATCACAGCCGCTGGTGGGCGGGTCGATATCGTGCAATAAAATAAATAAATAAATAGTTAAAAAAAAAAAAATGCGGTCCCCCCATTTTTGTTACCAGCCAGGATAAAGCCAAACGGCTGGAGGCTGGTATTGTCAGGATGGAGAACGCCACGTTATGGGAAGCCCACCACCCTAACAATATTACCCAGCAGCCTCCCGGAATTGCCGCATCCATTATATGCGACAGTCCCGGGACTCTACCCAGCTCGTCCTGAATTGCCCTGGTGTGGTGGCAATGGGGGTAATAAGGAGTTAATCATGGCAGGCGTCTCCCCGAGATACCTTCCATGATTAACCTGTAAGTGAAAGTAAATAAACACACAGCAAAAATCCTTTATTTGGAATAAAAACAAAAAACACCTCATTTACCTCTTTATTAATCCCTAAACAACAATCCAAGTCCGAAATAATCCATACAACGCTGTCAGCTCTGCTACATGAATATGACAGGGAGCGCCGTAGAACACGAGCGCTCTGTGTCCTCTCCACGCAGCACCTGAAGTGACCCGCGCTATCACCGGAGACTTCACTCTGCAATGCAGAGGTCAAGATGACCAAATCTTCCTATGTTTCTCATTAGAGGCAGTGGCTCAATGGTTAGAGCTACTGCCTAGGAAGCATTAGTTAACGAGTTCAAGTCCCAGCTGCCCGGTAAAGAATTTAATTTATTTTTCATTTTAAATTATAATTATTATTTATTTATAATTATAATTTAATTTAATTTAATTATGCACTGAGGGGAGAAGCCGGATATCAGCTGTGAACCGCGGGCCACACCTCTAAAATCGGAGCAGTTCACGGAATGAGGCTGCATTGCTCTCTCCTCTCTCTCTTCTGTCTCTCTCCTCTCTCTTCTCTCTCTCTTCTTTCTCTCTCTCATCTCTCTCTGTCTCTCTCTCTTTTTCTCTCTATTTCTCTCTTTTTCTCTCTTTCTTTTTCTCTGTCTTTCTTTTTCTCTCTTTTTCACCCTCTCTCTTTTTCTCTCTCTCTCTTTTCATCTCTTTTTCTCTTTCTCCCTCTCTCCTCTCTCTCTTCTCTCTCTTCTCTCTCTCCTCTCTCTCATCTCTCTGTCTCTCTTTTTCTCTCTTATTCTCTCTAAATCTTGTTCTCTCTTTCCCTCTTTTTCTCTCTTTCTCTCTCTTTCTCTCTCTTTTCGTCTTTTTCTCTCTTTCTCCCTCTCTTCTCTCTCTCTATTCTCTCTCTCTCCTCTCTCTCTTCTCTCCTGTTCTCTTCTCTTCTCTCTCCTCTTGTCTCTCCTCTCCCTCTCTCTCTCTCTTCTCTCTCTCTTCTCTTTTCTCTCTCTTTTCTCTCACCCTCCCTCTTGTCTTTTTTCTCTCTTTTCTCTCTCTCAGACCTGGCGATGATCAGCTGATGCGGTCTCCTGACTGAATCAGCTGACACTATAAGTCGAGCAGTGAGGCCAGCTTTATACCGCCCGGCCGGCTAAACTATCAGCTGCTGCTGTCGGACAGGAATCTGCACAGAAATATGTAGTTTGTTTTTTTTTTTGCACTGATGCATCAGCTGATTGTATAAAAGCCGTTTATACAATCAGCTGCTGTGTCATGTGATTCAGGCCCTTGAACCTGACACATCATCTGTTCGCTTTGCCTTCCAACAAACCGATCAGATGATATTGGATCCGGATTGGACAGCGTGGGACCCTTGACCCAAGGATTACTGCGGAGGGGGGTTCTTTATTTCAATAAAGATGGAGTCACTAATTGTGTTGTGTTTTATTTGTAATAAAAATATTTTTCTGTGTGTTGTTTTCGTTTTATCTGTACTAGAAATTCATGGTGGCCAAGTTTAATATTGGCGTGACACCATGAATTTCGGGCTTAGGGCCAGTTGATAATATACGGCTAGCCCTAACCCCATTATTACCCAGCGAGCCACCCGTCACCAGCTGGAAGAGTTGGATACAGCGATAAAAAGATGGCGCTTCTATGAAAGTGCCATTTTCTGGGGCGGCTGCAGACTGCAATTCTCAGCAGGGGTGCCCAGAAAGCTTGGGCACCCTGCGCTACGGATTCCAATACCCAGCCGCCTAGTTGTACCTGGCTGGACACAAAAATTGGGCAAGCCCACGTCATTTTTTTTTTAATTATTTCATGAAATTCATGAAATAATAAAAAAAAAAGGGCTTCCCTATATTTTTGGTTCCCCGCCGGGTACAAATAGGCAGCTGGGGGTTGGGGGCAGCCCGTAGCTGCCTGCTGTACCTGGATAACATACAAAAACATAGAAAAGCCCACGTAATTTTTTTGGGGGGCAAAAAACTCCTGCATACTGTCCTGGATGGAGTATGCAGAGCCTTGTAGTTCTGCAGCTGCTGTCTGTATGGAGGAGAGCAGACAGCAGCTGTAGAACTACAAGGATCAGCATACTCCATCCAGGACTATCTGCAGGAGTTTTTGCCCCCACAAAAAATGATGTGGGCTTTGCCATATTTTTATATGCCAGCCAGGTACAGCAGGCAGGTACGGTTGCCCCCAACCCCCAGTTACCTATTTGTACCCGGCTGGGAACTAAAAAAAATAGGGAAGCCCTTTTTTTAATTATTTCATGAATTTCATGAAATAATTAAAAAAAAAATCGACATGGGCTTTGCCCCATTTTTGTGTCCATCAAGGTGCAACTAGGCAACTGGGGATTGGAATCCGCAGCACAGGTTGGCTTGAGCTTTCTGGGCCTCTCTGCTGCTAATTGCAATCCGCAGCCGCCCCAGAAAATGGCGCTTTCATAGAAGCGCCATCATCTGGCACTGTATCTAACTCTTCCAGCAGCCCTGAAGCTGGGTGGCTTGCTGGGTAATAATGGGTTAATACTAGCTTTGTTTTACTAGCTAGTATTAAGCCAGAGATTCTTAATGTCAGGCAAGTTTGACCCAGCCATTAAGAATCTCCAATAAAGGGTTAAAAAAAAGACACCACACAGAGAAAAAATACTTTAATAGAAATAAATACACAGACACACTTAGAGACTCCATGTTTATTACTCCCTCTCACCCCTCCACGATCCTGGTCTTCTGTCTTCTTTCTCCTTCAACCCATGGAGCTCTGCTACATCAGACAGCACTGTATGGGTGGAAGACGCTGCTGCTACCCGTGCAGTCTAATCACTCAGTGAGTGAGCAAAGGCTGCGGGTTGTAAGCGGTGACGTCACCACTGCCACCCTTGCTAAAGTAATCTGACAGGCTGGTTACTATAGCAACGGTGCTCCGATCACATGATTCCCAGTGCCGCAATTCACCGGCTGTGGCAGCCAGTCCTTGCATGTGGGCTGACTCTGTAAAGAGTGCCCACATGGAGAGACGGGGAAGCCGACCATGTGCCAGAGCATCTCACTGGTACATGGAGATGCACAAAGGAGCACCAAGTACTGGAGAGATGCACTGACAGGACCTAGCATGACGTCTAGCCATGTAACCAGTCTGTAGCCAATGAGAATACGTGACTGGTCACATGCCATTTTGACGTCACGGAAGGTCCAAACATCAGTGCAGGTTAACGGGAGGACGCAGCGATTATCGGAAGGAAAAGCGGCGGGAGACAGAGTGCAGGACACGTCACGAGGACCTGTAAGTGTAATGGCAATGTCGCGGGCGGAGGAGGGGACGCCGCGCTCTCCCACTGCTGCTCGGGTCCGGCTGCCGCGGCTGCTGCGGCCTGCCGCTGCTCGGTGGCTCGAGCGATGGGCCGGATCCCGGGGACTCTAGCGGCACTCCTCGCCCGTGAGTGAAAGGGGGTTTTGGGTGTGGGGATTGGTTATTGTCCGTGACGCCACCCACGGTTGTGGTGATTTGTTGACACCACCGCTGCTCTGTATGGGGATCCCGGGAAGGATGGTATGGAGCAGCCAGTTGTTGTGTTGCCCCTCCGTGGGTAGGGGTTGGTGATCCCGGGGCCCAGTGATTAGGTGGGTGATGCAGGGCTTGGTGGGGTGCAGGTACGCGGGGGCAGCGCTGTGCCTTGCGGCACTGTGGTACTCACTCAGCCTGAGACGTTGACACAGTTTTCGGTAAAACACACGGCTGGAAAGATGGTTCCCACGGACGGCTGCACTTGCTTTCCCCAGTAGGTGACGGTGATGTCCCTTTTCCTGCACCTAATGTTTCTGTGTTGGTAGCGATGGGTTCCCACCGGTAACCCGCTCCCCGGTTTGGATATGGGCCGGAGGAGCCCTACTTTGCCCGCAGGCGCTGGCCCTGAGAAACTGGTGCCCTGGCGGTGGCGGTGTCTCTCCTCAATGGTTGGACTGTTGCCTTCAATCGGGACTTGGTTGTTTGGAGACAGACGTCCCCTTCACTGACGGATTTGGCAAATTCACGGCGACTCCTAGCCTTGCCGGGGTCCGAGAGGCCCCTGCTCTGGTGCTGACTGTTCTTCGTATACTGCTCCTGACCGCCGGGCCACTACCCGTCCGCGGTCCTTCCAGCAACCTCCGAGCAGTCACCCCTCCAGACAATCACCGCCGTCTGCTGACCTTGCTGACACTGTCCTGGCACACAGCCGGACCAACTTCAGGCTTTACTTCTGTCACTTTTCACTCTCTTTACACTTCACTGTTTACTCCTTCACTTAGCTCCTCACTCAAGCTCCCCCTGAGCTGACTCTAACACTCCACTCACTTCCTCCTCCAAACTCTAACTGCCTGGTTCCTCCCGCCTCCAGGGCTGTGTACTCCTCGGTGGGCGGAGCCAACCACCTGGCCCACCCCCTGGTGTGAACATCAGCCCCTGGAGGAAGACAACAAGGATTTTGGGTTAGCTTTGGTGTTCCTAACTGGGGTGTAGGTTGTGGTGGTGTGACGACCTGTGACCCCTGGCTTGCCCAGGGCGTCACATTCCCCCTTAGCAAAATGCAGACTGTCCGCGGGCTGCCCGTCCAACACCGGTTTTATTTTCTGAAAAATATATAACAGTGTAAAACGGTAACATATTTACATTTATTACATCTTCCCATAACGGGAGGCACTTTTCTTAAACGTTTCAAAATGGTTTACGACTACGGTTTCCGCTCTCTCCCACCCAAGCAACCTGGCCCTGATGCTGCCCCTAAAACCCAGGCAGCACCCCTTGACCCAAGTCCAGCACAAGTTACCCGAGCGGGATCTGTCCTTCCCCTCCAGAGGGTAGCCACCGGTTCCTGTGGTGGCTGGGCCCCAGCCTGCTCTGCTGAGGGCCCTCCCTCCAACCTGCCTCTCCGGAGGCGGCAATTGCAGAAAACGGTAACGGTAAACAACTTATTTACATGCCACTAACGTTTGTGGTTGCCCTGCAAGTTCACGGGCTTGTCGCAGTTCCTCATGCAAACTTTTTAAACGGTCCCCTCGGGGACAACGGTGCCGGCAATGGCCGGTTTTCTCTCAATCACGGTTGAATCAGGTGACTCCATCAGTTGATCACTTATCATCTTGCAAACTTTTTCCAAACATAAATTCACACAGATGGTCCCAACGGGGACTGCTGCAGCGGGCATCCGCTGCCCTACTCCGGACTTTCAGCTTCATCTGAGGGAGAGGGTGCAGGACTCACTCGGCTCTCCTGGCTGCCCCTCAGTTTGGCATCTAGGGCAAACCACCCCCTCTCTCCACAGTGCCGGGTATACTGTACTATGTCACCCGGCATCTGGTTACGGCCGGGGTGCTCCTCGGGCAGGTGGGCATTCACATCCCGCCGGGCTATAAACACTTCGGCCTCCAGGCCCGGTTCGTATATAAACCCATAGCCCCGGCGGACATCAAACCACCTCACCTGTCCTTCATACAGCGGTCCCCGGACACGGAATGTTGCTTGCCGGAGGTTCTCCTTTTCTCTAATGGCTCGGGCCACCAGCTCCGCCTTCTTCCTTTCTCTCTCTCCGATCTCCAGGCCCAGTGGTACCGGCTCCCTGTCCCAATACGGCGCTGCTGCGAGCTCCGGCGCACGGGTCGGGCCCCGCGGGACATTCTGGACGTTGCCCACTGTCAGGGATCTGGGCGACAAGTCCCGCGGTGTCTTGGCCTTGGGCGCCACCTTGCAGCGACAACCCGGCGCTACCTCAGCCGAGGTGTGGGGGATGGGCACAGGGGCTTTCCGCAGCTGGGCCTCCGGCTTGGAGCGGGTCATCGGCTCCGGCTCGGGGATTTTCTCTGGAGACGCCTCCGGTGCAGTTTTCGGAGCCTTCCAAGGCAGCACCTCCGGTCGACTACGGGCTCCGGCTGCAGGTCGGCCCGCCTGGGCGGGCATGCTGGGTAGTGCTACCGGTTGCGGTTGTAGCAGGCCTAGTGGCAGGGTCACGGCCTCCGAGACGGGTGGCGAGGGAGGCAGCGGGGGGAGAGGGCTTGGACCGGGTCCCACAGCCGCGATGACCAACCCTTCAAGGGCATCGGGGCGTGGGTCACTCACCCTCCCTTTCTCCGCTTCCTCCTCGCGTCTCCGCACGGTTGCTATAACGTCCGCCATGTCGGTCTCCCACTCCTCCATGAGGAGCTGCATCTTAACCTGCAGCCGTTGGTAGAGCTGCGCGGTCCGGATCTCCACCCACGCCGCGGTTCCAGGCGCGGGGGCTACGGTGTTGCGGGACGGCATCCACATGCTGCTGGCGGCTTTTCCCAGGAACAAGATGTGTGCAGAGTCCTGGCGTCCCTGCTTTTATAGCTGCTCTCACATGCAGCCAGCCGCCATCGCGTCCCCCTTAGCTTCTCTCCGGCCCCTCCTCTATCGGGGCGGGGTTTTGGCCTTCTCGCCTCTGCTACTCGAGAGGACGCTCGAGCAGGAACTTTTCGCGCCAAAGATGGCGACTTCTGAAATTTTTCAGCCGGATACCTCCGGCGGTCACAAGGCGCACCTCTACCCAACGGCAGAGCGGTAAGATCCTGTTCGTGACGCCAAGTTGTCGCGGGCGGAAGAGGAGGGTGTCAGCACTGCGCTCACCCCTCTGCTCGGGTCCGGCTGCTGCTGCTCAGTGGTGGCTCGAGCGGTGGGCCGGATCCCGGGGGTCTCGAGCGGCACTCCTCGCCCGTGAGTGAAAGGGGTTTTGGGTGTGGGGATTGGTTATTGTCCGTGACGCCACCCACGGTTGTGGTGATTTGTTGACACCACCGCTGCTCTGTATGGGGATCCCGGGAAGGATGGTATGGAGCAGCCAGTTGTTGTGTTGCCCCTCCGTGGGTAGGGGTTGGTGATCCCGGGGCTCAGTGATTAGGTGGGTGATGCAGGGCTTGGTGGGGTGCAGGGACGCGGGGGCAGCGCTGTGCCTTGCGGCACTGTGGTACTCACTCAGCCTGAGACGTTGACACAGTTTTCGGTAAAACACACGGCTGGAAAGACGGTTCCCACGGACGGCTGCACTTGCTTTCCCCAGTAGGTGACGGTGATGTCCCTTTTAATGCACCTAATGTTTCTGTGTTGGTAGCGATGGGTTCCCACCGGTAACCCGCTCCCCGGCTTGGATATGGGCCGGAGGAGCCCTACTTTGCCCGCAGGCGCTGGCCCTGAGAAACTGGTGCCCTGGCGGTGGCGGCGTCTCTCCTCAATGGTTGGACTGTTGCCTTCAATCGGGACTTGGTTGTTTGGAGACAGACGTCCCCTTCACTGATGGATTTGGCAAATTCATGGCGACTCCTAGCCTTGCCGGGGTCCGAGAGGCCCCTGCCCTGGTGCTGACTGTTCTTCGTATACTGCTCCAGACCGCCGGGCCACTACCCGTCCGCGATCCTTCCAGCAACCTCCGAGCAGTCACCCCTCCAGACAATCACCGCCGTCTGCTGACCTTGCTGACACTGTCCTGGCACACAGCCGGACCAACTTCAGGCTTTACTTCTGTCACTTTTCACTCTCTTTACACTTCACTGTTTACTCCTTCACTTAGCTCCTCACTCAAGCTCCCCCTGAGCTGACTCTAACACTCCACTCACTTCCTCCTCCAAACTCTAACTGCCTGGTTCCTCCCGCCTCCAGGGCTGTGTACTCCTCGGTGGGCAGAGCCAACCGCCTGGCTCACCCCCTGGTGTGAACATCAGCCCCTGGAGGAAGGCAACAAGGATTTTGGGTTAGCTTTGGTGTTCCTAACTGGGGTGTAGGGTGTGGTGGTGTGACGACCTGTGACCCTTGGCTTGCCCAGGGAGTCACAGCAATGTTTATTAACTGTATGTGTACATGTATAATGTGTTTTTATGTGTTTGTGTTTCTCTGCCATTGTTTTCAATGGGGTTCGTCGAACGTTCGCCAAACGGAGCCTCCGTTCCACAAACCGAGCTCGAACTCTAGGGGGTGGCTCATGTCTAGAGATGACCTGAGGGCAGAGAAGAGCACTGACGAGATGGCCTGAGGACAGAGAAGAGCACTAAAGAGATGGCCTGAGGACAGAGAAGAGCACTGAAGCGATGGCCTGAGGCCAGAAACAAGTGCTGAGAACATGACCTGGAGCAGATAGGAGCGCTGAGGAGACAGGCTGAGGACAGACTGGATCACTGAGCAGAAAGTTGGAGTACAAATAGGAGCACTGAGGATACAGGCGGAGTTTTTACTTAAAAGAACAAGTGTAACATATGATGAGAATCCTGATAGAAAGCTAACGGACCTCATTGTAGTCAGTGGGAAGAGTCTGGCTCTGTAGCTTAACATCTAATCCACCTCAGATGCTTTCCCTCCTCTGCTTCTATAATGGAACAGGACAATGGAATGGTAGAGCAGTAGTGTGAACACAGCCTCAATAGCCATTGCCCATCGCTTTTCTTGCAATTTCTTTATGTGGGCAGCGTAGAATGAGATGATAAATGCGTGTTGCTTAAGACTATGTTTAAGGTTTTGCAGCGGCTCATTGTGTACCACCCTCACGTCAGCAGCCGGGCTGCTCGGATCCGGATCTGTAGTATGGCTCGAGGGGTCTCCAGACCTGGGGGTCTCGCGGACACATCAAAATAAAAGGGGGGATGTTGGTATGTGGGGATATTGTATACAGTCCGTGACGCCACCCATGGTGTGTAGTAAAATGGGTTACCACCGCTGCTAGTGGGGAGCACCCGGGGCGTTCGGATGGCAGCCAGCTGTTGTTAACCCTCCGTGGGTAGGGAAGGATGCCCCATGGCCCAGTGTCTCTGTGCTGAGGATGATAATTGCAGTGGCCGGCGCGCCCGGACGGACCGGAGGATGTTGGTGCACTCCCTATTGAAGAAATCACACAAGTCCATGGTAAACCAAGGTGCCGGTGGCCGGAGCTCCGCGGCCGGGTGTATTCTGGTCCCTCACCCAGGGTGATGGTCTGTGTCACTTTCCTCTGCACTACTTTTGTTTTTTGTGGACTTCCCGGTATGGAACACGGGTGCCCGCTCCCATTACTTTGGTTGGGAGCCGTGCCCGCTGACTCTGGCCCTTAGGATCTACCGGGCCCTGGCGAATGCCCTATCCCACACGGTGGGCTGTGGTGGGTTGTCTGCTTTTTGGACTTTGGTTGGGACAGGACCTATAATCCTGTCCTCAATTGGTTAATTATCAAGGCTTTTGGTTCCGGTCCTGGCTTAAGGGTCCAAGTACCCACTCTGTGCACGGTTTCCGGGTCGGTTCTCCGGTGTCGGTACCGGCAGGCTCCTACCCTGTCCCGGTCCACCTCGGATCTCCGGCAGCCGTCTTCCCATCTCCTGTCACACACTGACCACCGTCTGCCACCTAGCCAGAACACCGGGCCTCCAACCCTGACGCCTTTGCTCTCTGACTTCCCTTGCACTTGACCTCCTCCTCTCAACTTCAACTACCAACTCCTTTCCACTCCAACTACAAACTGAACTCCACTCGACTCAACTTAACTCTTTACTCAACTCGACTGACTCCTTTTCCCGCCCCCCGGTTCTCTAGACCTCTAGGTGGGCGTTCTCCATCTGCCTGGTCCTGCCCACTGGTGTGCCTGTCCTTCCCTGGTGGAGTGACTAGGGTTTTGTTGGCTTGGTGTAACCCTGTGAGGGAAGGTGTTTTGCGGGGGCCTAGTCTATGTGTGACCACCTGGGGGAGCCAGGGCGTCACATTTGCATAATCTATCTCTATCATTTTGAAAATTGTGAGTTATGCATGTCTGTAGTGCTCACCTCCCCCTGGCCTGGCTCTAGTCTGTCTCACCGCTGAGCTTTTTGCACCTACAGTCACTCTTTTGTAGCGAGGACGATAACAGAGCGGACTGTTCCTCATGATGTTAGTATCATGACGTTGCGTGTGACCTCGTCAAATTTGGATTTGCAAGAATTGAAAATTTGATTTGTTAAAAGCCAGAAAAATAGCAGGTCACCAGGTTCCATCTTGCTACCCACCTATGCCACCCCAAAGATCCCTCTGACTCCAGATGTATAAGGTCTAGGCATTAGCATATAATCCAGTGTCAATACTCATATAGAGATGGATATCTGGACATGGTCAGAATATCGGTGCAATTATGGCTAGGGCTCGTTGTCATAATGTGTGTTGCCCCACGAGTGCTGTAACAATGGGAGGCCCCGAGTGGCTGGAGCTGTGTGGTATGACAGGGGAGGCCCGTGTGGAGGTTAATATTAAATATGGTGCATGTCTCTGTATATTTTTGTTTTCCACCCTTTTTCTACACTAATCAGATAGCAGAAAGGACGAAGAAATCATGAATACAAATGTAAACTAAAGCCTCAGTCGACCATATAATCATAAGCAATTTAGGCTTTCATATAGCCAACCACCTTGAGAAAGCCCTTCGAAGCTTGATTTCCCCGTCCCGATATACCGCCTCTTTCGCATATGAGCGTTTATGTAAGATATTGATTCTTTTTGCAATGTCTTGTAAACAAGTCATTTGATTTAATTAAAACCGTTTAATTAAAAACTAGGCAGTTATCATGTTAATTAAAATCTTAATTTGCCAAAAACAATGAGGTTGTGCTGGTGCGAGCTCCGCTAAGCAGAGGATCTCTTCCTTCTGTAGCCGTCTCACATCTGTACTAATGTAAAGGTTCTATCTGCTCAGTAATTACCTCTCAGATCCCACTGGGAAAGGAAATAGGACACCGGTCCGGGCTGTTTTCTTGATTAAGACAATGAAACATTCTCTGCTGTCAACATCTCTATTGTGTATTATTGACAGCACAGGCCTTTGCCTCTGCAATACGGCAGAAAAAAAAAACACGGGAAAAAAATAATCACACCAAAGTTTCTGTTTTCGATCATCGCAACACTTAGAACTTTTTTAATTAGTCTGTTGTTCATTTTTGTATTTCGAGGAGGATTAAACTCGAGTTGTGAGAAGTCTTGACACCACAATGCTATAGGCTATAGGACCATGAAATACTTCCTCATGCCTTTAATTTCCTACAAAATAACATAAGGGCATGCTGCTTTCATTCTCTTGGCATGATGCACAAAACTTGTACCGCACTGGCGCCTGTCATGCAATGTACAGCTCTTCATACACCTGCTGGCATGGTGGCGTCAGACTCTGTTCACACTATCCATGCAGATCGTCTTGTTAGGGCTTTTCATCGCAACCATCCTGACAGACCAAAGGCAGATTGTCCTGAGGTTGTGGGGGTTCCTCGTAGAGGGAGGGGTACTGTCATGTGATGTTCAGCTCTCCATACACCTGCTGGCACAGTGGCATCAGACTCTGTTCACACTACACAGTCTGACAAGCGACCTGAGGCTTTTGGATTGTTCAGCCAGAGCCGGGTGTCGGCTGGTTCAGGTTCCCTGGTCTTCTGCTCTGCAGGAGTTAAGTCCTGCAGACTGGTGAGCAGGACTTTAATGCTTAGGTTGCTGATTGCCTCGTGCAGCTGTCTCCTCCCTATCATAAGCATGGCTACATTCCTGTATGTGCCAATGATAGCTTCTGCAATCCCAGTCTTGATGTTTCTCCTGTTCATGGTGATTTGTGCTGCCCTTCTGAGTGGTGTGAGAATTTCCCTGTTGTGCGTTACTTCTTCCCATTTTTCGTTACTCCCCTGTACACATATTGTTTCTCCTGTGTTTGTTGAGTGCTGTGTGTATGAGTTTCCGTTCTTCCTTATCATTTTGTGGGGTTTCATATTTGTGTTTCCCGGCCAGCCCCGAGGGTGGGGGAGAGGGGGAGTAAGATCAGGGCCCAGACAGACGTTAGGGCCATACTGGGGGCTCGGACCTAGTTACCATCAAACCTACCTCCGAGATAAGGGACAGTGCAGGATCGCAAGTCTAAGGGCCAGTTTAGGGGCCCCTGTTCTATCTCCGTAAACCCTTGGCAGCACCATGAATTGTAGTCACAGCAGATTGTTGTACATTTATGGCGGGAGAATGTTTGGATATATATATCCTTAGTGAAAGTCAGCTGTGTAATAAGCTGAAACTTTACTGCTATGGCCAGGATTGGTCTTATCTCTGATCCCAGCTTTTTCACCCCTGCAGATGCTACTGTTAATTGTTACAACAGAATTTAAATGGTTATCTAAAGAAAAGCTGCTTCTGTCATCTTTAAGGTGAACTGCAATGTTATGCAATATATATAAGTTTAGATTGGGCAGAAGAGTAAAAATATAAAAAGACTATATAAATGCAGTATTACAGTAACCTTAAAAGAGGTTACAAATTTAAATGATCATGTCATTTAGTCTGCATGGTGAACTGCATAAAAATTGGTAGAATTGCTATTTTTTCATTTTTTTTTCATTCCTCTCAAGTTTTTTTTTTATCAATTTATACAGTATACCAGAAAACTGAGTACACCACTCACATTTTAAGTTTTAATATATATACAAGCTGACACGGCGTTGGAATATAAAGGATATATACAGTATATCACAAAAGTGAGTACACCCCTCATATTTTTGTAAATATTGAATTATATATTTTCATGCAACAACACTGAAGATCTGACCCTGTGATACAATGTACAGTGTCAGTGTGCAGCTTGTATAAGGTAAATTTGGTGTTAAATAACTTTTGGTTTAAATAACTCAACACACAACCATTAATGTCTAAACCACTGGCAACAAAAGTGTGTACACCCGTAAGTGAAAATGGCCAAATTGTGCCCGATTAGCCATTTCCAATCCTTGGTGTCATGTGACTAATTAGTGTTACAAGGACTCAGGTGTGAATGGGGATCAAGGGTGTTACATTTGGTGTTATCGCTCACACACTCTCATATCATATGACTCTCTGGTCACTGGAAATTCAACATGGCTCCTCATGGCAAATAATTCTCTGAGAATCTGAAAAAATAATTATTGCTCTAATTAAAGATGTCCGTTGCTATAAGAAGATTGCCAACACACTGAAACTGAGCTGCAGCACGGTGGCCAAGACCATACAGTGGTTTAACAAGACAGATTCCACTCAGAACAGGCCTCACCATGGTCAACCAAAAAGCTGAGTCACATCCAGAGGTTGTCTTTTCAAAATAGATCTATGAATGTTGCCAATGTTGTTGCAGAGGTTAAAGGTGTGAGAGGGTTCGCCTGTCAGTGCTCAGACCATATAGCGCACACTGCATCATATTGGTCTGCATGGCTGTCATCCCAGAAAGAATCTTCATCTCAAAATGATGTACAAGAAAGCCCACAAACAGTTTGCTGAAGATAAGTAGACAAGACATGCATTACAGAAAAGATGTCCAGTAGTCTGATGAGACCAAGATAAACCTATTTGGTTCACATGATGTCAAGAGTGTGTGCTGAGAACCAGGTGAGGAGTACAAAGACAAGTGTCTCCTGCCTACAGTCCAGCATGGTGGAGGGGAGTGTCATGATTTGGGGCTGCATGAGTGCTGCCGGCTGTTGTGAAGGATATAGTAAAGTAAACCCCAGCACTCAAATGAAGACAAAAAGGGGAAGTATTCGTAAGTGAATTTATTGACTGACACACTGCAAAGGGAACCCAACCAGAGCAACAGCACCAACGTTTTGGCATAGAGCCTTTCTCAAGGTTGTTGCATCACTGGTCAGAGTGCAGCCTGCAGCCACTCTCCCTGCCATTTCTGCCAGCTCCGGACCTCCACTGCAGGCGTCCATTCACCTCACATTGTGATCCTGTCACCCCTCCAACGAACACATTCTGCAAAACGTGTGGAAACTTACCTCTGTTTGCAAAACCTCCGGTTGTCCTTCGAGACCCGTGTTTCCTTACTCTGACCAGTGATGCAACAACCTTGAGAAAGGCTCTATGCCGAAACGTTGGTGCTGTTGCTCTGGTTGGGTTCCCTTTGCAGTGTGTCAGTCAATAAATTCACTTACGCATACTTCCCCTTTTTGTCTTCATTTGAGTGCTGGGGTTTGCTTTACTATATGATTCTTTATCCCCTAAGCACCTATAGTGTGTGTGGTAGAGCCTGTAATCTCTAAATACTGGCTGTTGTGAAGGAGGCACAGTTCGTTGAGGGAACCATGAATGCCAAAATGTACTGTGACATACTGAAGCAGAACATGGTTCCTGCCTTCATAAACTGGGTTGCAGCGCTGAATTCCAACAAGATAACGACCCCAAACACATCTCCAAAATGACCACTGCCTTGCTAAAGAAACAGAAGGTAAGGGTGCTGGACTTGACTAAGATCTTCAGACCTAAACAGTGTTGAACACCTTTGGGGCCTCCTCAACTGTTAGGCAGAGGAGCACAAGGTCTCTAACATCCACCAGCTCTGCGACGTCATCATGGAGGATGGAAGAGGATCCAGTGGCTCCTGTGAAGCTCTGGTGACCTCCATGCCCATGAGAGTTAAGGCAGAACTGAAAAATAATGGTGACAACACAAAATATTCATACTTTGGGCACAATTTGGCCATTTTCACTTTGGCTGTGTGTAGAGTTCTTTAGAGGACACCAAATATACCCCTATACAAGCTGCACACTGACACTGTACATTGTATCACAAGGTCAGATATTCAGTGTTGTCTCATGAAAGGGTATAATAAAATATTTACAAAAATGTGACAGATGTTCTCACTTTTGTGTTAAATTGTAGATATCCTTTATTCTCCAATACAGTGTCAGCTTGTAAAAAAAACAAAGAAAACAACAATAACAAACATTTATTCTTACAATTCCATGCAAAAATTAATGGCACGATGAGTAAATACCAAAAATTCATCTTGCCCTCAAGAATAAAGGTTAAGTTTAGATGTTAAATCCAGAATTATAACATTATTCACCTCAAATAGTATTACTTCTAGGGATGAACATCAGCATAAAACATCACCATATGGAGGTAACACAAGGTGCCCAAGGAATGCCTATGGCTCCATGTAAAAGAACTAGAGATTCCGTAGCACTACACAAGTTCTGTGGTCATGGATCACCCTGTGCCTGAGGCTAAACCATCAGCTTTAATTCCCTTTAAAGTTAATTGTTTCTTTTTCATGTTCATTTTCCTAGTAAAATATTGAAACATTACTTAGATTTCTCACTTAAAAAATGTAAAGTGCTTTTAGGAAATTTACCCACGTCCCCATGTGATTGACAAGAAACATCTAATGGTGCCCCATCAGTAAGAGATACACCATAGAGTTTTATGTTTTCAATGAAAGGATCTTGAGATCAAGAAACTAGGATTTAGGATACAAGATTAGATCTATTAACCATTAATGTAAAATAAGTCACTCTTAAAAGAAATGTTACATCACCAAATGGTGAATTCGTTTAAAGAGTATATTCAGATTTGGCCCAAAAAGTGACTGCAGACTGTGAGTCCTCACAAGCACGCACAATGCAAACTGTCAGGATATCAAGACCGATATGGATACTTTTGACCACATTCTGGCTACATATGTGTGGCCTTACTTAATTTACTTGCATTGAGCCGAGACATGCACATCTTGTCAGATTATAGTCAGAAATAACCATATCATATATTTGTGAACACATGCTGCCCACTTCGGAGAATCCTGACACTGTGCACAGTCCGCTCTGTAAGTATTCACAATACTTAGGAAAAACTTTCTGACAGTGATGGCAGTCAAGGAGTGGAACAGGCTACCACGGGAGGTAGTGAGCTCTTCATCAATGGAAATCTTCAAGCGGGAACTGGATAATTATATAGCTGGGAGGATTTAGGAAAACCTGCACTCGCAGGGGGTTGGGCCCAATGGCCCTTCAGGTCCTTCCAACTCTACCATTCTATGATTCCAGTTTTTTTAACTATATTTTTTCAAAATTGTTTTTTTTTTCTATACCACTATCTACATTGTAGAAAAAGAAGACTGCACTCACAATAGCCGCTAAGCCAAATATTGGATCTCTACTTTCTGTTCTTCACATGGACATTAGACTGTCTCAGACCCTATTTGTTTAGGTGTATTAGCTGAGCATGCTCTGATCTGAAAAAAGGTCATTGTTAAAAAAGAGAAAAAGAGGAACTGTCCCCCAATCTAGTCAACATGGATTAATTTACATAGGAATAAATTGTTGGTATATATGATGGACAGTAGGTCCTCAAAAACAATTTTAAAGAAGACCCATCACCCCTATAGACAAATCTGTTATAGAAATATTTATATTTCCTATGAAAAAATAGAAATTTATAAATGCATTAAAAACTTTTTACCATTTCCCTTGTCAAAGGGATATTTCCCGCTCTGATTGTACACTGTCAGAGCGATTAGGAACACCCCCCCCAAGTGGTAACACCCAGTTGTCATTTTTTTGTATTATACTAACAGAAGGGAGGACAAAGGATCTGTTTGCCTGGCCTTCTTCCTCCTGTCACCATCATAGACATTAATTCTGGCACAAACACACAAACAGGGGCAAAAATAGATAGCAAAACCCAACCCATATATTCCCTTCCTGTTGCACCTGTCAATCAAATAGCAGTGCATTGCTGGAACGTTACTTGTACATACAGTACAGACCAAAAGATTGGACACACCTTCTCATTCAGAGTTTTCTTTATTTTCAGGACTCTGAAAATTGTAGATTCACATTGAAGGCATCAAAACTATGAATTAAAACATGTGGAATGAAATACTTAAAAAAGTGTGAAACAACTGAAAATATGTCTTATATTCTAGGTTCTTCAAAGTAGCCACCTTTTGGTTTGATTACTGCTTTGCACACTCTTGGCATTCTCTTGATGAGCTTCAAGAGGTAGTCACCGGAAATGGTCTTCCAACAGTCTTGAAGGAGTTCCCAGAGATGCTTAGCACTTGTTGGCCCTTTTGCCTTCACTCTGCAGTCCAGCTCACCCCAAACCCTCTCGATTGGGTTCAGGTCTGGTGACTGTGGAGGCCAGGTCATCTGGCTTAGCACCCCATCACTCTCCTTTTTAGTCAAATAGCCCTTACACAGCCTGGAGGTGTGTTTGGGGTCATTGTCCTGTTGAAAAATAAATGATGGTCCAACTAAACTCAAACCGGATGGAATAGCACACCTCTGCAAGATGCTGTGGTAGCCATGCTGGTTAAGTATGCCTTCAATTTTGAATAAATCCCCAACAGTGTCACCAGCAAAGCACCCCCACACCATCACACCTCCTCCTCCATGCTTCACGGTGGGAACCAGCCATGTAGAGTCCATCCGTTCACCTTTTCTACAAAGACACGGTGGTTGGATCCAAAGATCTCAAATTTGAACACATCAGACAAAGCACAGATTTCCACTGGTCTAATGTCCATTCCTTGTGTTTTTTAGCCCAAACAAGTCTCTTCTGCTTGTTGCCTGTCCTTAGCAGTGGTTTTCTAGCAGCTATCTTACCATGAAGGCCTGCTGCACAAAGTCTCCTCTTAATAGTTGTTCTAGAGATGAGAAGGTGTGTCCAAACGTTTGGTCTGTACTATATGTCTGAAATAAGACCTCCAATATCAGAACAAAAGCTATGCTTACATTCAGCATCATAGCACTGGCTTTACTTTATATATGAAAATCCTGCTGGTTGGTTCCCTTTAAACATAGGATTTAAAACATCATTCATTTGACTGATTAAGTTTATATAAAAAATACAAAATAGGAACAAAATTTTCAAAACATCTGGATGTATTCGGCATTTGAGTATGAGCACTACTTGCAGAAATCCATGCACTTACTCTATTAGCTGCTATCAATAAGGTTATTAATAGTTTTCTTAAAAATGTTCTGTCTCAGTGAATGCACTCAAGCAAATCATCAAGATCCACTGCTGGCAGCTCCCTTTGTAATTGCTGACCAATGTCATCCTAAATGTGCTTGATGGGAGACAAGTCTGGAGACGCTGCAGCCATTGTAGCACGTTTATGCCAAGCAAGCTGCGCACAGTAGTAAAAGCAACATGCGGCGCGGTGTTGTCATGTTGAAATACAGCTCCAATTCATGGTGCTGATACCCGATACTAAATAAATTGAAATGTTCTGAAAATTCTGTTTCCATTTTTTCATAATTTGTCGATAATTAACATTTCTATGCATTCTGAGATTTTTGGAATTGCAGTAATTTTCCTTCCTGGTGTTAAAATTTAATTTTTGAGGAATGGATTTGGTAGTTTTTGGATATTTGAATGTTTTCGGACGTTGTCATGAAGTGTGTCGCCCCACTATGTCATCATGATGTCACTTGAGGCCTAAATAGCCCTGGAAGAGTGAACTTGGTAAAGAAGATGGGAGCTGGAGAAAGGTAGTCAGTGAGGACAGAACGACGCAAAGCTGCGGAGCTAAGACAAGTGTAGGGGCCGCTTTACACGTTGCGACATCGCTAGCATTTGCTAGCGATGTCAAGCGCGATAGTACCCACCCCCGTCGCTCGTACGACATTTGGTGATCGCTGCTGTAGCGAACATTATCGCTACGGAAGCATCACACGCACATACCTGTTCAGCGACGTCGCTGTGACCGTCGAACAATCCCTGCCTCAAGGGGGAGGTGCGTTTGGCGTCACCGCGACGTCACCGCGACGTCACTAAGCAGCCGGCCTATAGAAGTGGAGGGGTGTAGATGAGCGGGACGTAACATCCCACCCACCTCCTTCCTCATTGCCGGTGGACGCAGGTAAGGTCAGGTTCCTCGTTCCTGCGGTGTCACACATAGCGATGTGTGCTGCCGCAGGAACCACGAACAACATCGTACCTGCAGCTGCAACGATAATTGGGAATGGACCCCCATGTCACCGAATAGCGATTTGAACATTTTTGCAACGATTCAAAATTGCTTATAGGTGTCACACGCAACGACATCGCTAATGCGGCCGGATGTGCGTCACAAATTCCGTGACCCCAACGACATCGTTTTAGCGATGTTGTAACGTGTAAAGCGGTCCTAAGGGTCAAATGAGTACAATGGTTTTTTTTCTATATTCTTTAACCCCTTAATGTGTGAAAATACCTCAGAGCAGAATAAATATATTTTACCTGTAAAAATATTAATTTACTGGATATCCTATGTGAAATGAATTTGAGCAAATCTAAGAAATAAGAATTTTCGTCAGATTCGCTTATTTGTCCGATATTCTTTATACCAGTATGTGACTAAAAATATGCCACTGAGAGTAAGGGGTACTTTGCACGCTGCGACATCGCAGGCCGATGCTGCGATGCCGAGCGCGATAGTCCCCGCCCCCGTCGCAGCAGCGATATCCTTGTGATAGCTGCCGTAGCGAACATTATCGCTACGGCAGCTTCACATGGACTCACCTGTCCTGCGACCGTCGCTCTGGCCGGCGACCCGCCTCCTTGTTAAGGGGGCGGGTCGTGCGGCGTCATAGCGACGTCACACGCCAGGCGGCCAATCGGAGCGGAGGGGCGGAGATGAGTGGGATGTAAACATCCCGCCCATCTCCTTCCTTCCGCATATCCTACGGAAGCCGCAGTGATGCCGGTAGGAGATGTTCCTCGCTCCTGCGGCTTCACACACACGATGTGTGCTGCCGCAGGAACGAGGAACAACATCGGACCGTCGCGTCAGCATAATCATGGATTACGCCGACGCTGCACCGATGATACGATTACGACGGTTTTGCGCTCGTTAATCGTATCATCGAGCCTTTACACACTACGATGTCGCATGCGATGCCGGAAGTGCGTCATTTTCAATTTGACCCCACCGACATCGCACCTGCGATGTCGTAGTGTGCAAAGCCCGCCTAACAATTCTGGCACATCTTATCGTACAACAAAATTGTGACCTAATTTGTAAGCACTTTTACAATATGTCTAGAAAGGCGCCATTATGTTTTTATGGCACAAATTATTTATAAATGTCTTGACAATGATTTCCGCTGGAATTTGGAGGAAACAGTAATAGTAAATCTGCTTCATTGTATCAGTAGAATTTTTACCTTTCACATGTATACTATATTTTTTTCTAAAAAATTTTCCAATAGGTTTGAACAAAATTATTTGTCCCATATAGCCACATTGGTACTTACCTGCACGTAACCTTCGATCCACACAAGATCTCCTTCTCTACTCCCCTCGCATCTCCTCTTCCCACCATCGCATCCAATATTTCTCTTGTGCCTCCACCATACTCTGGAACGCTCTACCCCAGAATATCAGATTCTCACCTAGCTTGAAAAGATTCAAAAGGAATCTGAAGACCCACCTCTTCGACAAGCCTACAACCTGCTGTAACCCTCAGACCACTGTACCACCGCACAACCATCTCTACCCTCACCTACTGTATCCTCACCCATCCCTTGTAGACTGTGAGCTGTCGCGGGCAGGGACCTCTATCCTCCTGCACCAGTCTGTGCCTTATTTTGTTCATGATTATTGTACTTGTCCATACTATGTGTACCCCTTTTCACATGTAAAGCGCCATGGAATAAATGGCGCTATAATAATAACAATATCAGTAATGTGGCCACATCGGTGGTTCATGGCCGCTGGACCATAGTGTTGAAAACCTCCTGTGATCTATGACATTCCCAGCACCTCTTCTGATTGGTATACCCAGTGCGACATCATTACATTGTGGCATACAGCTTACATGATATTGTGGCGGCCTACTAATAAGAAGAGGATTCGGGATGTCACAGCTACTACCGACATGGTTGGTGATTCAGTTGTTTTTTGCTCAACTCTTTTCTCTATTAATTTTAAAAATAATATGAAATCCAGCACAATATTTTCTATAGAAAATTCTAAAACATAAGGCCCCCGTACAAATTAGACTAATGTTGACCAAACCCATCCATATTGACGGGTTCGGCAGACAGTCTAATAAGTATGGGGGTGACCAATTGTTGGGCAAGATATTGGGTGTTCATGTCCAAATTCGGACTGCCGAGTGCCAATCTCATTGTTCTTCAGGAGATAAGATGCCCACCAACATAGCAGTCTGTGGCTTTCTAGTATAAAACATAGGAGTGACTGGCTGTGTATGGAGAAGATGGCTGGGAAGATTGTAAAGGGTGCTTTACACGAGACGATCTATCGTGCGATAGATCGTCGGGGTCACGGTTTTTGTGACGCACATCCGGCATCTTTTGCGATGTCGGGCTGTGTGACACCTCCGAGCGACGCAGTATCGTTCATAAATCGTGAGTCGTGTACTCGTCGCTCAGTTTCATAATCTCGTTTAATTAAAATGGCGCTGGTTGCTCATCGTTCCCGGGGTAGCACACGCTGCTCACACCCACAGCCCAGTCCCTCAGGAAGACTGGGTCCAACTTTTGTGATGTCGGGTCAACTGGAAGTTGACGTGACATCACCAGATCTCAGAGGTCACGGAGCCCGGGGGCACGTGATGGGGATAAGCAGACGGCAATAGTTCCGATCAGTGGCAGAATTGACTAAACAAGGTATTTGAAAAAAGCCTTCTTTATGAGGTTTACATCGATGTGTAGCCACTATGCTGAATAGTGGACCACCCCTTTAATCTTATTATATATAGGCCCAGAGTGGGGAATTAAAAAAATAAAAATGTATTCACCTCCCAAGCCCCAGGAAGGACCATAGCACATGATGAAGTATTATATATGGTGGCATGACAGGGGGAAACTGTTGACAATTGGTCGATGAGGTGGTGTGAACGATGGGTGTTGAAAGTGGTATGTAATGAAATGTGACAGAGGAGTCGATCTTCTCTTACTTTCTGCCCAGGGGATGTTCTACTGCCTCCCCTCAATTTGTTGCATATCTTCAGGGTTATAGGGTTGGGCAGCATGATGGCTCAGTGGTCAGCACTCCAGTCTTGCAGCGCTGGAGTGCTGGTTTCAAATCCCACCAAGGACAACATCTGCAATTAGTTAGTATGTTCTCCCTATGTTTCTGTGAGTTTCCTCTGGGTTCTCTGATTTTCTCCAACACTTCAAAGACTGATAGAGAATTTAGATTGTGAGCCCCAATGAAGACAGTGATGTTGTCTCTAAAGTGCTATGGAATATGATGGCGCTAAATAAGCAATGCAATGCTTAGGGTTCACTATGTCACAGTTGGTTGCATATGGGCCCAGTAAGGACACATGCACTGTCTCCCCATTGACCAGGCCTGGTGGTGGACTGAAAATGAAGTATGGCTACATATGATTGTCCTTGTAATTTTAATATGGTTATATTAATAAACTAGTGGCCACTCCCATTTGACTCAAAAATTGGTGTGTATGTCCTTTCTTCCAATGGAAGCTTAAGTAGTGAACTAACAGCTAACCTTGGGGGAAATATGGTTGTTGGTAACTGCCGACCATCACTGCACAAGATTTTGTTTACCCCATTGGTTTCATTAAACAATATCTTTATCCATTGTAAGTAATGTCTTTTGACAGCTGCAGCCAATCAGCCTTTACTGATTGGCTGCAGCCTTCAATTTCCATTCCAAGAGGAAATCCTAGGCCGGACAAAATGTGAGGGCTACAGCACATAGGGGGACAAAATAGCCTGTACGGAGGAGCCACAACCGTCCGGAAGGTGAGTCTACGGCTTATACCCAATAAGTTTTAAAGTATGGAAGAAACCTTTTAAGCAAAACTAGAATTTGTTTTTAGAATAAAAACTCAATAGTAAGAATGATTAATAATAATTAGCGATACTAATGACTAGTTTAAAGCTTTTTAAACATTTGACTGTGGAATGAAGCCGGCATTTGACTGCCTTTGATACGGATAGAACTGGTCTATGGAATAATTTAGTTCATGCTCCAAAAAGTCAATTGCGGTATTGATTTCAGGGAACACTTTGACCTCTTTTGTTGGACGATTCAATGTACATTTCTTAAGTACTCTAAAATGATTCTACATCAAACAGTCTGGAAGGTGAAAGGAGCCGTCTCCACGTTCGTTCCGTCTCAAAGCCTTTCCCGTTGCTCTCCTTCTCCCTCACGTTAAACAATGTAGCTTTCATTACCGCTAACCAGAACTAGGGCAGTCATTAGGATGAAAACTCTCATTTAAATCCAAACAATGAAGCTAATTATTTGCTTTTTAAAATTCATGTCAAATTAAACAAGCCTCTTTTTTTGCAGCAATTGCTTTTCTGCAATTAGGTCCAAGATTGGACAATGCCGTCCGTTCCCCCGAGCGCTCACGGAGCTTTTACCTGACACCGTTCTTGTTTTAAAATTCTAAACGCACAATTGTATTAGTTGAGTCCTAATTACCCTTTATTAGTTTTTAAAAGGCAATTTTAGACCTGAGGGGGTTGGCATTAACCATGCATAGACATCCTAAAGTTAATTGGCGCTTTAATTTATGCCAGCCTAAAATGCATTCTGGAAAAAAGTTCTGAAGCTGAGGGATAGCGTAGACTTTCATCACAGTTGACAATATTCAGGAACTTGTACTTTGGGAAATGAGATATAGAGACATTCTTCATTTACAACAGGACAACGGGGAGCAGTAATGAGTTCTTATAAGAAAGGAACACAATGGCATCGCAATACTAAGGAATGTATCAATCTACACAACACGGTTGCCTGGCAAGCTTATCGAGTTCGCCATTAGAATAGTTCTTAGGACAACTAATGCTTTATTTACAAAGTGAATGCTAGTTTCACTAGTTAGTTTCTAATTTTCTAGAACAGCAAACCTACAAGAAGAAAAAGACGAAAATAAACAAACAGCTCTCTCCCCCCTCTCCAAGCAGGAAATTTCAGCACCTACTGAAAGATTAAAGGGGTGGTTCACCCCTTTTCATTACTAGCCACATTAATTTTATGTTGAGAAACAAAGTTGCTCTCAAATACCTTGTGTTGCAAATAGTCCCTGTGAGTGGCGCTATTGCCATTCGCTCACCCCCTTTGCGTGACCTCAGGGCTCCATGACCTCTGATGTCCGGTGATGTCACGTCAACTGAGATAGACAGTCTTCCTGAGTGAATGGGCTGTGGGCGGCATTTAACTGCTCATCACAGCCCAGCGTCACAGTGTAGCATCTCCCTGCTCCCTCCTCCTTCACTACGGAGCGTGCAAGTAGGAGCGATGCTGGGCTGTGACGCGCGGTGAAACCACGCCCACAGCCCAGTGACTCACGGAGACTGGAGCCGGCTGCGGTGATGTCAGGTCAACAGGAAGTTGATCTGACAACACCGGACATCAGAGGTAATGGAGCTTGAGGTGTCATGTGATCGGGATGAGCGGACCTCAATAGCACCACTCACAGGCACTATTGGCAACACAAGGTATTTGAGAGAAACATTGTTTTTCAACATATCGATGTGGCTAGTAATAAAACGGGGTGAACCACCTCTTTTACCACCTGAAAAATTTATAAGATATTCCCTAAAATATAATTTATCCCTGGATTAAAGGAGTTGTACCAAGTTTAAAAGTTATTCCCTTTGCATAGGATAAGAGAAGTCTTTCTGATTGCTAGGGGTCCGATCACTGGGACCCCCAGCATTGCAAGAACTGGAAGTTTCAGATGTTGTGTGATTAGGTTGGTGGTCAATCATGCAAACTGCCACTCCTTTCATTCTTAGGAATGCCAAACAGTCAAGCATGGAGCAGAGCTATCTCCGACAGTCCCATAGAGAAAGAATGGAGGCATGCATAACTGACCACAGCTTCGTTCACACTGGTCTCTTTCAGAACCCCAGTTCTTGGAATCGATGATGGCCCCAATGGTGAAACAGGAGATAGCGACACCTTTATAATGATCTTATGAATGAGGCTCTAGTACCCTAGAATGGGGCTTTATTGCCACATATTGAATGTTGCACATGCTTGGCCTCCACAACATTTCTGGTCTATGGGACTCCAACCAGAGTGCTGGATTATTTTTTTTTTCCTCCAAAGCCATTCCGTGTAAGCTCTGGATATACAGAACCAACAGAAAGCAAGTAAAAACACATTTTACCATGTGTGTTGTGGTTTACTCTTGGTCCAAGGGCATCTATATCATAACACAAACACAGCCTTAGCAATGTAAAAATGACCTCAACATATAAGGCTATGGGTAAATGGATGGTAACCGTTTTCACAGCTGTCTTGTCTGTACTGTTTTTCAGTATTTTAAAGGTTTTTCTTCCTATCTCATTTAAAAAGCTGTGACATCAAACCCTCTCACTATTCACAATCACCTTCAAATGGCTGCTGCATTCCCTGCCTTTACTTTTATTCTGGCTATGATATCCCCCATGATTGAGTGTGCTACAGTACTTGATATGATAGCTGCAAGGTTTTATGGGGAAACTCGTACTGCTTCACCTGAGGTCATTTGAGCGTATGTTGGTGTCACGAGTGTGTCATTTCTGCATGTTACCTCTGGGGGATATGGGATTAGGAGGTCTCGATGCTTAATTGATTGCAGCAGGTCCTCTGTGCAGTCTACAGAGTATTGGAGTGGATTTACTTTCATTTAATGCTGAAGGGGTTAAGGACCTTCAGATTGCTCTAATCCTTAATCATAGCTGCATCATGTTATCATCACTCCCTTCTGTTATAGTAACCCACTCCTGGTCTCACTCCATGCCAGTGATAAACTTTAATGTGGGAGAGGAGAAAAGGTTTTAATGTTGCGCTGCTGCTGAATGAGAATACTGTTGATTATTATTAAAACGTCTTTTATTTCATAGGTCTATGCATTTCGGGGATCCAGTCCACTTCTTCAGGACAAGAAAGAAAGGTATATTGTTGATTTTTTCCTTCTTGTCATGAAGAAGTTGACTGGATCCCCGAAATGCATAGACCTATGGAATAAAAGACGTTTTAATAATCAACAGTATTCTCATTCGGCAGCATCATGATATTAACACCGTTTCTCCCCTCCTGCACTGAAGTTTAACTCACATAGGGCTGTGGCAGCCCCCATTACCTTAATCCTTCATAGGGGTTGTGACTATCCCTACCCTAATAGGTGAGTGTAATATCATGCACACTGCACTGTAATACTTGATAAGACCCTATTTGTGCCATTTTGTCCTCAGCTTTATCCATGCCAGTGATAGATATTCTATACTGACCACTTTGAAGGAGCCTGTCTCTGGAGAAGCTGAAGTGTTTGTTTCAGTTGCAGCTGAGAAGTTTTCTGCTGAAGAAACTCAGCAGTGTTATTTGTTGTGTCTTTACCCATCTGTTTGTCTTATCTTCCTCATGTTGTTTTATTGCAGTAGCAAAACTACTGGCTTATACACTAGTCAGGGTGAGGGCCTTTGCATGTGAAACACATGAGGGGAAGGACCAGTTTGGGGACATTAAGGAGTGCAGGGATCAGATTCAGTTGAGTGTTGGGAGGTGACCCCAAATCCCTTTTCCTATTGCAAGGGCCTTCCATTCCATCTTCCCTGTTTTTCCCCTTTGTGTTACACCACTCATCGGGTGTCATCTCGCATCCAGCGTGACAGCTGACTGATATGACCCGCCGACGGGGTCTGGGAATTACCTGTCACTGAGCCGTGGTTCTTCTCCTTGGTAGCCCCGGTGGCCTTGCCCATGGTTTCAATAAAGCTGGAGATGGGGACGAAGGGGGTAGCTGTTTGTGACACCACCTGTGGTGTGCAGCTATAATGGAGGGTCTCTCTCTTTTGGGGCAGATAGTAACGCAGCTCAGGTGTTGCAGTTTTCCACAGGTAGAGCTAGGCCCCAAGAAGGATGATAGGCATCGTGGGGGCGTGAGGTTGAGAGCGCCGGCAGTAATGGGACGAGACAGAGGGTGCAGTTCAAGTTCTTTACTCACTGGAAGCACACCGCCATTGGAGTGCCGGGCTGCGCTGTGATGGACTTCAACCAATCCCGGATAGTTCGAAGGTCGAGGCTGGTGTTACTTCTGTGCATCTCCTTTTTACGGTTTCACCTCGGGTGAGGTGCAGTACCCTGTGGAGCCTGAAGCAGCAGGGGGCGCCACATATGCAATCTTCTGTTTGGTGTAAAGTGGAGAAGGGAATTTTTTGGTGTTGAAAAATGTGCAAATTTGTTGGGTCCAGTCATTTTCCGAAAATCAATGCAAATTTTATTTGATTCGCTCATCTAAAAATTCTCATACCTTTGCGAGGTATATAATGAGCATTGCATATGCCGAAATTTGCTTTTATTCTGGAACCTTCCCTATAGAGAATATCTATTGCCCCCTTATAGAACTCCATGTGCAATAGAAACTGGGATGCATCTAAATGAGTCTCTGCTGAGTTTTCTCTAAGTTCTGCAACAATAACACATTGATATCTACACAGCGCCGCGACGGTATCAATGCCAAGATGACATCATGAATTGTACAGAAAATCTCTCTCGTCTTAAAGTCAGCTTTCAGGATTCGGGAGTTCTCGGTCTAACGCACCTGTGTACTCCTGAGTATTTCACACCTGCAGAAGCTGCGCTCAACATAAAACGATAACCCAAAGAAGTAAAGCAAAAGCAAAGTCCGCGACCACTAAGACATAAAACCAGTGGAGTCTAAACCTCTAGTGACAAATATACAGTAGGATAAAATACAATAAAAAACTAAAACATTGCAGAAACTTGTTACTTACAGTGACTGCTAAGCATCCCAGACAGACAGAATACATTACAGCGGCTGAGAAGCTCGCCTGGAATCCCAAGTGCAAAACGGCAACGAGATCTAAAATATGAGTCAGCACAAAGGAAAATCCATAATACCGCACACATCTATAGTATTAATGATTTTTCAGGAAGTATTAAAGGCATTGGCTGAAGAGACTCCGCAACTGATCTTGTCCTCTAGATGCCATATACGCTATATACACTTGGCTCCGTTAACCCCTTAAGGACGCAGCTAATTTATATTTTTTGAGCATTCGTTTTTCCTTTTTTCCCTCTACTTCTTCAAAGAGGCATAACTTATTTTCCAGGATCATTTGTAGTTTTCAACCATTTACCTCACCATACAATGTAATGAAAAACAATCCAAGTGAGGTGAAATAAAGCACAATTCCACCATTGTTTTGGGATTTTGTGTTTTATGGCTTGCTAACATTATTTGGAGATATGATTCTTCAGTTCAGTATCATTGCAGCATTATTGTACTTCTATAGTTTTTTATTTAACCTTTAAATTGCTAAAATCAGTTTGAATTTTATAAGAAAATTAGCTGTAATACCCAGCGCTGCCCGGGACAGTAACTAAGTGTTTCTCTGTCTCTTTCCCACTCTTTCACTCTCCCTCTCTGTCTGTATGTGTCTCTGTCTGTCTCTGTCTGTCTCTGTCTGTCTCTGTCTGTCTCTGTCTGTCTCTGTCTGTCTCTGTCTGTCTCTGTCTGTCTGTCTCTGTCTGTCTCTGCCTGTCTCTGCCTGTCTCTGCCTGTCTGTCTCTGTCTGCCTGTCTCTGTCTGCCTGTCTCTGTCTGTCTGTCTGTCTGTCTCTGTCTGTCTCTGTCTGTCTGTCTCTGTCTGTCTCTGTCTGTCTCTGTCTGTCTGTCTCTGTCTGTCTGTCTGTCTGTCTGTCTCTGTTTGTCTGTCTCTGTTTGTCTGTCTCTGTCTGTCTGTCTGTCTCTGTCTGTCTGTCTCTGTCTGTCTGTCTGTCTCTGTCTGTCTGTCTGTCTCTGTCTGTCTGTCTCTGTCTGTCTGTCTGTCTCTGTCTGTCTGTCTGTCTCTGTCTGTCTGTCTCTGTCTGTCTGTCTCTGTCTGTCTGTCTCTGTCTGTCTGTCTCTGTCTGTCTCTGTCTGTCTGTCTGTCTGTCAGTCTGTCTCTGTCTCTGACTGTCTCTGTCTCTGACTGTCTCTGTCTCTGACTGTCTCTGACTGTCTCTGTCTGTCTCTGTCTGTCTGTCTGTCTCTGTCTGTCTCTGTCTGTCTGTCAGTCAGTCTGTCTCTGTCTCTGACTGTCTCTGTCTGTCTGTCTGTCTCTGTCTGTCTCTGTCTGTCTCTGTGTCTCTGTGTCTCTGTCTGTCTCTGTGTCTCTGTCTGTCTCTGTGTCTCTGTCTGTCTCTGTGTCTCTGTCTGTCTCTGTGTCTCTGTCTGTCTGTCTCTGTCTTTCTCCCTCTTTGTCTCTGTCTGTCTTTCTCTGTCTCTCTATCTGACTCTGTCTGTCTCTGTCTGTATGTATGTCTCTGTCTGTCTGTCTCTTTCTGTATGTATGTCTCTGTCTGTCTGTCTCTGTATTTCTGTCTCTGTCTGTCTGTCTGTCTGTCTCTGTCTGTCTGTCTGTCTCTGTCTTTCTCCCTCTCTGTCTCTGTCTGTCTTTCTCTGTCTCTCTATCTGACTCTGTCTGTATGTATGTCTCTGTCTGTCTCTTTCTGTATGTATGTCTCTGTCTGTATTTCTGTCTCTGTCTGTCTGTCTCTGTCTGTCTCTGTCTTTCTCCCTCTCTGTCTCTGTCTGTCTTTCTCTGTCTCTCTATCTGACTCTCTCTGTCTCTTTCTGTATGTATGTCTCTGTCTGTCTGTCTCTGTCTGTATTTCTGTCTCTGTCTGTCTGTCTCTGTCTGTCTGTCTCTGTCTCTGTCTTTCTCCCTCTCTGTCGGTCTTTCTCTGTCTGTCTCTCTCTGTATCTGTCTGTATGTATGTCTCTGTCTGTCTCTGTCTGTATTTCTGTCTCTGTCTGTCTGCCTGTATGTCAGTCTCTGACTGTCTGTCTCTCTGTCTGTCTGTTTCTGTCTTTCTGTTTTCGTCTGTCTGTCTTTGTCTGCCTGTCTTTGTCTGTCTATGCCTATGTCTGTCTATTTCTCTCTGTCTGTCTCATCACCGAAATCATATTACCTCACACATAAGCTTATTATGCTAAGAATGTCCTTTATTACTTATAGCAACCAATCACAGATGCTATTACTGACCAGTAGCTTCCAGCTCCATTGACTTTAATGGAGGCAGGTTTTTAGTTGAATAACTGTAAACCGCAAGGTTACATTTTCCCATGAAGACATAGTTTATGACGTTCCCTGAGTCACATGAGGCGTCTGTGCAAAATATTTTGTGATTATTAATGCGAAGGTGCGAATTCTTTTAGCGGACACACATACACACACACACATACATACATACATAAACTCACACACACATACGCTTTATATATTATATATGGTTTGTGTTGCCTTTTTCCAAGATCGTTGGTAAAAGACATTTAATTTTTCTGTTCATGGAAGTGTAGTAAGGATTATTTTAAAGTTCTGAGCTTTAGGCTTTAATGTTAATATATTGCAGTAGCTTGTTAGCCTTTTTATTGCAAATTTTGAAGGACAATTTTGCATATTATTTTTATTTCTTTTGCTTTACAATTAATTTTACATTATGATAGATCAGACTTTTGCAGCTATAGCAATTTAAAATAGTTTATTTGTTTCTTTAAATGGAAAAAGGTGGTAGTAGGATTCAAATTCTTATGTTTCTTTATTTTTAAATACTTTTATTTAACTTTTTAGGTCCCCCATGGGACTGCAATCTGCTGTTTGATTGCTTGTATCATATATTGCAATTATGTAGTGAACTTGACGTTCCTCTATGAAGCTTTAACCACAGGCTCGGCTTCAAGAGAAAAAATAAGACGGTAGTGACTGGGGGCTTCATAAGATCCCCAACTGCCATGGCTGCCCATTGACAACCTATGACTGTGCAACCTATGACAGAGTAGGGGATGATGGGCACTGTAATGTATGGGTCACCAGGAAGGCACCACTTAGGCTGCTTTCACACCTCCGGTTTCTGCAATGCGGCACACTCCGGCACTTTGCAGGAAAAACACAACCGTTTTTTTTTGCTGCCGGTTGCGTTTTTCCTGCATAGACTTTAATTAGTGCCGCATTGTGCCGCATGGCCTTGCGTTCTGTCCGGTTTTTACCGCATGCGGCAGATTTAGCCGATGCGGCGGCCGGATGGAACATTGCCTGGCACGTTTTTTTGTGCGGCAAAAAAACTTGCATTGCGCCGCATCCGGCCGATGCAACACATTTTTCAATGCATGCCTATGGACGCTGGATGCGGCACAATGCGGTAAAAACTGCATCCGGCCGCCGCATGCGGTTTTTGCCACTGCGCATGCTCAGTAGCATGCCGCAAGCGTCAAAAACCGGACGGGCCGCATTTAAAAAACGTATGCAAAGGATGTGGCTTTTTCGCCACATCCGTTGCATAGGTTTTAGAGCCGGACTGGCCGGCTCTGCACCTACCGGATGTGTGAAAGCAGCCTTATATGCCTTTACCAGAAACTGACAACAGAATTTAAAGGGAATCTGTCAGCAGAGCAGCATGATGTAGGCAAAGAGATCCTGAATCCAAACATGTATCATTTAGACTGCTGTGTGCATACTACATAATCAGAAATATTAGATTTAGCAATGCAGCAGAGATGAGAGACCTGTCCCCACCCACACCAGACTCTATAGAGATTGACACCTCACTGTCAAGTACAATCAGAGGACGAGGCGTGGCAGACTGCCATGCGGGGGACATTGTAGTCCGAGCAATGATAAGTCCTGCTGTTTAAGCAAACATAGCAAATATCCAACAGATTGGACCTTGACAAGACATGCATCCCTAAATTCTGTATTAACCCTTACAGTATCCTTTCTTTAGATTACACAGCAAAAACCTGCTGTCAGATTCTCTTAAGTGGTTAAACAGCAGTAATAGATGTAAGGTGCTGATTTTCTATGCTGCAGGTCAGGATCAGCAGCAAGAAATGGAGATGTTGATGCAGGGGAGCTGGGCTTGTTGGATGGCATATGGAACAGCAAGAGCTAGATATACACGAAGGCTTGTGGATCAGCGACACTTGGGACACTAAATGCATCAGAGCTAAATCAGGGGACAGCACATGAACAGCAGATAAGTGAAGGCAATCTGTCACCTTGTTACATTAGTGCAGTATAAACAGTAAGAGCAAAGCTGGGAGTGTGAAAAGCATCAAGAATGACTGAATAAGTTAGTAATAGTGATGAGCGAGCACGAAAATGCTCGAGTGTTTGGTACTCGAGTTGAGCAGGTTTGACCCCTGACAGGCTCGAGAGACAGACTAAGGGGCGCTTTGCACACTACGACATCGCAGGTGCGATGTCGGTGGGGTCAAATTGAAAGTGACGCACATCCGGCGTCGCAGGCGATATCGTAGTGTGTAAAGCATTTTTGAAACGATTAACGAGCACAAAAGCGTCGTAATTGTATTATCGGTGTAGCGTCAGTCATTTCCATGAATTGGGAAATACCGATGTTACGATATTGTTCCTCGTTCCTGCGGCAGCACACATCGCTGTGTGTGAAGCCGCAGGAGCGAGGAACATCTCCTACCTGCCTCCACCGGCTATGCAGAAGGAAGGAGGTGGGCGGGATGTTTACGTCCCGCTCATCTCCGCCCCTCCGCTTCTATTGGCCGCCTGCCGTGTGACGTCACTATGACACCACACGACCCGCCCCCTTAGGAAGGAGGCGGTTCGCCGGCCAGAGCCATGTCGCAGGGCAGGTGAGTCCATATGAAGCTGCCGTAGCGATAATGTTCGTTACGGCAGCTATCACCATGATATCACAGCTGCGACGGGGGCGGGGACTATCGCGCTTGGCATCACAGCATCGGCTTGCGATGTCGTAGTGTGCAAAGTGCCCCTAAGAATTTGAGTATGTCCAGCACCCGCAAAATACTCAATCGAGTACTGAGTGTTTAGATCACCCCGATGCTCAGTCGAATATCAAGCAGTGCTGATTACCGTCGCTCATCGCTAGTTACTAATCAGGAAACGTGATACATTGGAGTTGAGAGCGAAACACCAGCAGGAATCGCTGAGAGAAGCTGGTCAGGAAACTTGACATACTAGAGGTAGGTGCCATAGCACCAGGAAAGCAGATAATTTTTTTTCTGGTGCCTTAAAACAATAGAGTTCAGGATGTGACAGCACCGAGAATGGCTAAAGGGTACTTTACATGCTGCGACATCGCTAGCGATCTCATTAGCGATGTGAAATTCTAGATCGCAAGTGCGATCTTTCGAGAGCGCACATAGGTCATTTTACGCATGTGCGATCTCAAAAGATCGCACTTGCGATCTAGAATTTCACATCGCTAGCGATGTCGCAGCATGTAAAGTACCCTTAAGGCTGCTTTCACACATCCGGTTTTTGCAGTGCGGCTCAATCCGGCTCAAAAACCTATGCAATGGATGTGACGAAAAAAACGGATCCGTTGCATGCGTTTTTCCATGTGGGCCGTCTGTTTTTTGACAGATGCGGCTTGATACTGAGCATGTGCAGTGCAAAAAAAACCGCATCCGGCGTCCATAGGCTTGCATTAAAAATCACGCTACATCGCGCCGGATTCGGCACGATGCGTTTTTTTCGCCGCACAAAAAAAGTGCCAGGCAACGTTCCATCCGGTCGCCACATAGGGTAAATATGCCACATCCGGCAAAAAACGGACGCAACGCAAGGCCATGCGGCACAATACGGCGCTAATGCAAGTCTATGCAGAAAAAACGCAACCGGCGGCAAAAAAAACGGTTGCGTTTTTCTGCAAAGCGCCGTATTGTGCCGCTCAGCAAAAAACGGATGTGTGAAAGCAGCCTAAGACAAGTTTGTTATCCCGTAGCTTGGTGGCAGAATTGAAGGTGTGGACAACACCAGGAATAGCAGGACCAAGCTTGGTAATAGTATCTTGTTGTTGGATAGCAGCCTCGAGCTGCTGAACAAACCTGGATTAGGCAAAACCTAGTGGAAAATGTGGCTAGAGTCTACTGCACAAAAACCTGAATAATTAGGTGGATCCATGCTATCTAAGCCGGACTTAGGGGACAGGAGCATAGCCCGGCACTGGAGTCGGGACAGATGAGTAATACATGTATCACATATGACATAAACCCCTTCAAACAGACAATCATAAAATCCTGTTTTGATTAAAAACTGGTCATCTCAAGCCACTTATCTTGGGACATGTCCACCATAGAAGAAAGGTAAGGAAGGACTCATAGTGCATGGGTTTTAAATGATATAAAAGGTCATGTAAATGTGGAGCCATTAAACTCCGCTCATTTCTTACTCTCCAGAGTTCTGTAATAACAGGATACCTAACAAGATTCTTAATCCTTTTAGGAATAGTATATTACGTGATCATTTGTTTTGAGGTCATAAACAATTTTTAAACTGTTCTTGGTGGAATCGAGGAGTGAGTGTAAGAAACTAATAGACACAACAGCAGTGCCAGCAACTATATCTCAAAGTCAGCCATAATGCCCCACTACCCACCACCGGTATTTCTGGACATAATACCCACTTCCCACCTACATTATTATTCTGATTTAATATTATTTTGCCAATTATTCCATGGTGCTTTACGTGTGAAAAGGGATACACATAATAAAATCAAGTACAATAATGAAAAATACAAGGCACAGACTGGTACAGGAGGATAGAGGTCCCTGCCTGTGAGGGCTCACAGTCTACAGGGGATGAGTGAGGGTATAATAGATGATGGTAGCGCTGATCATGCAGCGGTTTACTGGACTGAGGGGTGGATGGGTGAGAGTATAATAGGTGAGTGTAGAGCTGGTCATGCAGCGGTACAGTGGAACGAAGGTTATTGCAGATTGAAGGCTTGTCGGAAGAGGTGGGTCTTTTGGTTCCCTTTAAAGGTTTCCATGTTAGACAAGAGTATGATATGTTGGGGTAGAGCATACCAGACTATGGGGGAGGCACAGGAGAAATCTGGTATGCGATTGTGGGGAGAGGAGATAAGAGGGGAGTAGAGAAGGAGGTCTTGTGAGGATCGAAGGTTACATGCAGGTTAGTACCGGGAGACAAGGTCACAGAAGTAAGAAGGAGGCAGGTTGTAGATGCCCTGTATGTCATGGTTGGGGTTTTTAACTGGAGTTTCTGGGCAATGGAGAGCCAATGAAGGGATTGGTAGAGTGGAGAGGCCGGTGAATAGCGGCTGGAGAGGTGGATTAGACAGGCAGCAGAATTTAGGATAGATTGTAGGGGTGCGAGAGTGCTAGAAGGGAGGCCACAGAGCAGAAGGTTGCAGTAGTCCAGGCGGGAGATGATAAGGGCATGCAGTAGTGTTTTTTTAGATTCTTGGTTAAGGAGTGTACGGATATTACTGACAATGCCCACGGTGTATTTGTTACCCAAAATGCATGCATTTTTTAAAAAATTGCACTTACAAAACACATAAGCTGAAACATAAAGCTTTTACCATATTGTATTGATTTAGGTTTTAATTATTAAGTTCCCAAGCAGGGACATCACATCAATTCCTCACAATTCATAGATTCATTGCATTTAGCAGTTTTATCTTCACACTTTCCCAGTTTGCAAGTTACATTTAACATGACCTCAGGCCATGAGTTCACATGTACTGCAAATTACATACATTTAGCTATTACTTGTCTCTGCCTATCAAGCCGGGAAATGAGACTTCAACACCAAGAGGATACTGCTGAGAATTCACGCATGACCAGACTATAAGAAACGGACGAAAGCTAGCTTAATTTGAGTTTTATCTGTTTTTCTTTACTGCACAGGTTGTACAGTATTTACACACCGGAAGGTTTGACATAAAATATAGGCAAATTAAAAAAAAAACAAACGGTTCCCCTCCGCAAATGGCAGCCTGGTGGCCTCCACTCCATGTCCGAGCCTTATGCTTTGCTCATCTGTAGTCAGATCTTTTGTATACAAATTCCTATTTGTCTTTTCTTACCTTTCTTTTTACATAGTTACATAGTTACTAAGGTTGAAAAAAGACCTAGGTCCATCTAGTTCAACCTTCCTCCACCAATTATACATTTAGTCACTAAGTCATTTATAACCGACAATGTTGTGTACTGAGGAAATCATCCAGCCCTGATATAAAAGCTGTTATAGTATCTGCCATTACTACCTCTTGTGGTCGGCATTCCACAGTCTGACTGCTCTAACTGTAAAGAACCCTTTCCTATTTAGCTGCCGGAATCCCTTTTCTTCCACTCGCAGTGAGTGCCCCCTGGTCCTTAGTACTGTCTTTGGAAGAAATAAGTCATGTGCCAGTCCTTTATATTGACCACACGTGTATTTATACATATAAATGAGATCTCCTCTGAGACGTCTTTTTTCTAAGCTAAACATATCTGACTTTTTCAACCTCTCATCATACGGGCGGCCTCCATTCCAAGTAATAGTCTAGTTGCCGCCTTTGAACTGACTCTAACTTCTGAATGTCCTTTCTAAAATGTGGAGTCCAAAACTGGATCCCATATTCCAGATGTGGCCTTACAAGTGATTTATAGAGGGGTAACAATACGTTGGGATCGCGGGATCTAATCTCTCTTTTTATACACCCTAGAATCTTGTTTGCTTTAGCAGCTGCTGCTTGACATTGAGTGCTGCTGCTCAGCTTATTTGTAATGAGAATACCCAAGTCCTTCTCCTGTTCTGTAGTCCCGAGTTTACTTCCATTTAATGTATACGCAGTTATAGGATTACTCCGTCCTAGATGCATTACTTTACATTTATCAACATTAAATCTCATTTGCCAAGTATCTGCCCATTCTGACATCTTATCCAGATCTTTTTGTAATATTATACTATCAAGGTCAGTTTTTAATATCCTACATAGTTTGGTGTCATCAGCAAAGACTGACACTTTACTATCAATCCCATCCACAAGGTCATTAATAAAGAGATTAAAAAGAATTGGTCCTAGCACAGATCCCTGCGCCACCCCACTGCTGACTATAGCCCATTTAGAGAATGTACCATTTATGACTACTCTTTGTTTCCTATCTTTTAGCCAATTCCTTACCCAGTTGCATATAGTTTCCCCCAGTCCTTGCTTCTGTAGCTTTAGTATAAGCCTATTATGTGGTACAGTATCAAATGCCTTTGCAAAGTCCAAATAAATCACAACAGCTGCATTACCAATATCCAGGTTTGCACTTACCCCCTCATAGAACCCCAACAGGTTGGTTAGACACGACTTATCTTTCATGAATCCATGCTGTCTGTCAGTTATTATATTATTTTCTGCAATATATTTTTGCATGTCATCCCTTAAAATGCCCTCAAAAACTTTGCATACTACTGATGTCAGGCTTACTGGACGGTAGTTGCCTGGATCTACCCTCTTACCTTTCTTAAATATCGGTACCACATCAGCAATCCTCCAATCCTGAGGCACCAACCCTGTTACAAGAGAGTCTAAAAAGATGAGATACAGCGGTCTGTCAATTACGGAGCTCAATTCCCTCAATATTCGTGGATGAATGTCATCTGGCCCTGGGGATTTGTCAATGTTTAATTTACTCAGACGTAGGCATACTTCTTCTTGTGTTAAATTGATTATATCTGGTGGGGAACTTTGATTTTTCACTTGTTGAATGATCCCTGGTACAGTCAGTTCCTTGGTGAACACAGATGAGAAATGCCTATTTAATATCTCAGTCTTTTGTTTGTCCTCTATAACTAATTTGTTATTATATTTTAAGGGGCCAATACTATCCTTTGTTTTCCTTTTGGCATTAATGTATTTATAAAAGATTTTGGGATTTATTTTAATGTCATTGGCGATTTTTGTTTCAGTAGTTAGTTTTGCTTGTTTGATTTCTTTTTTGCATTGCCTATTGATATCTTTATACTCCTGCAATGCTATTTCTGTATTCTCAGCCTTTAAGATTTTAAACGCCCTTTGTTTTTGTTTTATTATACTTTGTACAGTCTTATTTATCCAGAGTGGTTTCTTTTTATTCCGGGACGTTTTATTACCAGAGGGTATACGTTTTTTACAGGACTCTAGCAATATAGCCTTAAACTTTCCCCATTTATGTTCAGTATCCCCAGTTACCATGACTTTGTCCCAATCTACACATTTAAGCTCTTCCCTTAATTTGTTGAAATCAGCTTTCCTAAAATTCCAGGTTTTAGCATTTCCCCTTTGAAATGTTCTATTGAATATTATGTTGAAGCTTACCATATTATGATCGCTGGTGCCCAAGTGCTCCCGGACCTGTAGATCTGAAATTGTCTCCGGTCTATTTGACAGGACCAAATCTAGTAAATTATCTCCCCTGGTCGGTTCACCTACCATCTGAGAGAGGAAATGGTCTTGAATGGTAGATAAGAACTTACAGCTTTTAGCACAACCAGAAGATTCTATGTCCCACTGAATGTCTGGATAGTTGAAATCCCCCATAATAAGAACCCGATTATTATTATTAGCTGCCTTTTCAATTTGTTCCAGCATTTCACCCTCTATTTGTTCAAGTATGTTAGGAGGCTTATAGCAAACTCCAATTAGCATTTTTCCATTATTCTCCTCCCCATGTACATTTACCCATACTGACTCTACATTGTTGCAGTTCCCCAGTTGCAGTTAGATCAATTTATCCCAAGATGAGTTTTGCAAGTTTTGGAAAAAAGCAAGATATAATATTGTTATACTCTATTGGGAGATGTTTGTGCTCTAAGGGTGTTTTACACGCTGCGACATCGCTAGCGATGTCGCGAGCGATAGCACCCGCCCCCGTCGTTCGTGCGATATGTGGTGATCACAGCCGTAGCGAACAAGATCGCTATGGCAGCGTCAAACGCACATACCTGTTCAGCGACGTCGCTGTTGCTGCCGAACAATCCCTCCTTCAAAGGGAAGGTTCGTTCGGCGTCACAACGATGTCACAGTGGCGTCAGAAAACAGCCGCCCAATAGAAAAGGAGGGGCGGAGATGAGCGGCCGGAACATACCGCCCACCTCCTTCCTTCCTACTTTCCGGTGGACGCAGGTATGATGATGTTCGTCGTTCCTGCGGTGTCACACACACAATGTGTGGTGCCGTAGGAACGACGAACAACCAGCGGTATGCACCACCAACGAAATTATGAAAAGGAGCGACGTGTCAACGAGCAACGATTTTTGATGTTTTTGCGATCGTTGATCGTCGCTCCTTTTAGTCACACACAATGATATCACTAACGACGCCGGATGTGCATCACGAACACCGTGACCCCGACGATATATCGTTAGCGTTATTGTTGTGTGTAAAGTACCCTTAAGTGTCTATATGTGATCACCCAATGGTTGAGGATCTTTGGTTGTATTTTTTTTACTCAATCTGAGTACACCCTTCAAATATTGCTGTTCCACTCATTCAGGAACAGTTTTTCTCTTTACCATGTGCCTTTTCATTTCCGGTAACAAAGAAACAAATTTTCCCTTTACCCAACTGGGCATGTAACACAAAACGTCCTTTTGGGTGTGGCTATATTTTTATTGGCCATCTTCAAATGAGATAAAGCAAATATCAATAGAGAACTTCTTGGAACAGAGGGACAGAAAAGAAAAAAAAAAAGCTGTTCCAGAACAAGTAAAACAGAGGCAATTTGAGGAGGTGCTCAAAAATCCAGTAAAATCCAGTAAAAGGTCTTTGTTACATGCCCTTAGGCACCAGGCTCAGACAAAACCGTTTCTTTTGAACCTTAGCTATATAAGCCCCTTCATCAGAAACTATTGTTTTTATTGTTGGGTGGCTGATGTACATGGTTCCTAATAATTATACGGACCAATATTACTTAGGGAGGAGTCGGGTGTCATGGGATATGAAATGACAGAACAGGGGCTCCTAGGCTGGCCCTCAGACTGAGCCCTGCACTGTCCCTTATCTCAGAGGTACACTTGAGGGTAGCAAGGTTTGAGCCCCCAGCGAAATCGCGACTCCTGTCCAAGCCCTGATCTTACTCCCTGTCTCACCCCACCTTTGAGGCGGGCTGGAAATACAGTAACAAAACCCCACAGAAACAATGCAGACAAGGAAGAACCAAAACTCGTGCACACTGCTCTCAAACAGAAAGGAGAGGCAATATGTGTATGGAAAATAAAGAAAAAGTAAGTAAACACACAAAAGGAAAGCTTCAACAGCACTCAAAATAGCAACTACAGATCACCAAGAACTGGATCACCACAAAAGACCGGAATCGCTGGAGCTATGCTGAAGCTATTATTGGCTTAGAAACACAGGCTCCCATACCTTAACCCCTTAGCGACCCATAACATCCTGGGTATGTCATGGATCGTGTGAGGTTAATCTCCGCCCCCTGCCGTGGCTAGGACGCGGTGATCCGCACACATATCAGCTAATTTCAAAAGCTGCCTGCTAGTCGCCAGTGGAATCACGTTCCACCCGCGACTATTAACCCCTTATATCTTGCTGCCAAAATATGACAGCGAGATGTATATGCGCGCAGCCATTATGATGACTTACCACGCCCCCATCGGAAGTGACGTGACGTGACCAAATGACTTCCGGTGATTGCTATGGTAGCACAGGGTCATGTGATGACGCCTGTAGCTAACATGAGTCACTTTCTCTCAATACCGGAATAGTGCCAGCATTCACAGTAAAGCAGCATATCTGCAGATCTCAGCTCTGTATCTGGAGATATGGAAGGGCAATCAGATAGCTGATCCATATAGCCCCCTAAGGGACCTAGCAAAATAAAAAAAAAGTTAAAAAAAGTTTTAAAAAATTTAAAAAAAAAGAAAAAATCCTGAAAGTTCAAATCACACCCCTTTCGCCCCACTGACATTTAAAGGGTTATAAAAATAAAAAATATACACATATTTGGTATCACCGCATTCAGAAACGCCCGATCTATCAAAATATAAAATAAATTAATCTGATCAGTAAATGGCGCAGCGGCAGAAAAATTTCATACACCAAAACTACGTTTTTTGGTCGCCAAAAATTTTGCGCAAAATGCAATAACAGGCGATCAAAATGTATCATCTACGCAAAAATGATACAGTTAAAAACGTCAGCTCAATACACACAAAAGAATAAGCTGTCACTGAGCCATAGATCCCAAAAAATGAGAACGCTATGGGTTTGGAAAATGGGTCAAAACGTGCGCCACTTTTATTGGACAGTATTGTGAATTTTTTAACCCCTTAGATACATGTAAACCTATTCATTTTTGGTGTCTCCAAAATCGCACCGACCTCAGGCATCACAGTGATACATCCGTTTTACCATATAGTGAGCATGGTGAATAAAATATCCCAAAAACTATTGTGCAATCTCACTTTTTTTGCAGTTTTTCCACACTTGAAATTATTTTGCTGTTTTTCAGTACACTATATGGTAAAACTTATTGTTTCTTTTAAAAGTACAACTCGTCCCGCAAAAAACAAACCCTTAAATGGCAAGATTGATGGAAAAATAAAAAAGTTACGGCTCTCGGCAGAAAGAGAGGGAAAAAAAATGGGAGAACGCAAAACGCCCGGGGGCTTAAGGAAGAGACAGCTGTGGCTGGTAATTAGCAACCTGAGCTCCCAGGAGCCGCACACAAATCCACAAGAATTAACCCTTGCAGGACTGGGGTGAAATGGAAATGAATAAGCCAATGCCTGGTACCACACTGTGATACCACAGAGGAGTACAAGCCACCTCCTTGCAACCAAGGTGTGAATGAACTGAATAATATCACCAGCACCAGTCCAGGGAAGATAATAGTATTTAAGCACATGGACAATACTGATGATCATCAGCTGGGTGGAAGTTGAGCTCCTTCTGGGTCCAAAAGGGAGAGAGATGAATCCAGCAGGAAAGCTACCTATACCAATGAATACTGATAGCAGGAACAATAGAAAATCAGGGAGCATTCTGCTCAGCCAAACACTGTGACCTTCTATTGCCAGAAACCACATGACTTTGGGACACTCATGACACATCCATGACACATTGCATCTGCAATATCGCAGGGGCACTTAAGTTTAAGGCAGCTTCAGAACAGCGCTTACAAGCTCTACAGCAAAGATCTTACAAGTGTGCACTGTACTGTAGAAGTAAACAGTAAGCTTGACTTCAAGCAGTAGATTATAACATTGAAAATCCCTTTGTATCTGAGAAAATCAATTTCAAGAACTTTGCAAATTAACAAATTTAAAAAGTTGGGACAATGCCTTTAAGCGACAATGCCTTTAAGCGTATTCAAAAAGCACTGACACTTTTTGGGGTTTTTTGTTTGCAACATTTCAAGGTCAAGGTAATATTCTCGCCTCCTTGGTATCTCAATATTAGACAAGGTAATATTAATATTTTCCCGTAGTTGGGTGTACCCACCCCCGAGTCTATTATTTCCCTGCTTCTATGCATTACAATACAGATGGACGCGGCAGATTGGTACACCAGCTGTTGACAAGGATTCCTAATTTCCGATAGGCCCCCGTCTCTACATGAATTGAATTTAGAAGATTCTACCATACATAAAAGCAAAATGATATTGTCTGTGTCGGACATGAACAGGATGAATGTCTCAGTCTACTCTCCGGCGACAATGAGGCCAATGGTGTGATAATAAGCGGGCAGAATACATTTCTACAACTGTCACAAAATTATTCCTTGTGATTGACAGGTCTAGATCATATCTGAATTAAACGCCGAGCATTTGGCTGCGTTATAGACATGGATTTTTTACAAAATCTGTTAAAGGATCATCTGCGGGAAACTCGGCAGCGAGGACAGGTGTTGAGAAATGTCTCTGACAAAACAAATTCTATTAGGAAGGCAGGATTTATGGAGTGGATGTGTCGCCCGCAGCACAATGGACATTCACACTACATTTCACTTTTTCACAATTTGCCAAAAGTCTCAACTTTAGGAAAGCTTTAGCTGCAATTATACTTATAGCAAAACAATATTCACTGTTTTATTCATGGATCGTAGAGAGGGTCGGACTTGCCCAACCAAGGGCAAGAGTTTAATCATTAGTATCGATGAGCGAACCTGAAAAGTAAAGTTCGGTGTTCATACTAAAGATGGACTTTACTAAAAAAAAAATCAGTATTCGAGCTTGGAGTTCGGGTGCTTTACGTATGCTGACCACTTGAGTGACCATCGCTGTGCTTGGGAATGCTTGGTGCCCGGTGCTCGAAGCTCAAGCAGTGCGAGCCACTTGCAGTGTTTAACCGGATCACACTTGGGGTAACTACAGCATGATCAGATGTAGTTTGCACCTTCCGAAAAAAATAGAAAAACCCCACCCTCCCTCCACCGAAATGATCTGTTCATGTCTGGCTGTATGGCGGGCTTTGCACGTTGTGACATCGCAAGCCGATGCTGCGATGTCGCACGCGATAGTCCCCGCCCCTGTCGCAGGTACGATATCGTGTGATAGCTGGCGTAGCGAAAATTATCGCTACGCCAGCTTCACATGCAGTCACCTGCCCTGCGACCGTCGCTCTGGCCGGCGACCCACCTCCTTCCTAAGGGGGCGGGTTGTGCAGCGTCATAGCGACGTCACATGGCAGGCGGCCAATAGCAGCGGAGGGGCGGAGATGAGCAGGATGTAAACATCCCGCCCACCTCCGTCCTTCCGTATAGCCGCCGGCGGCAGGTAAGGAGATAGTCCTCGGTCCTGCGGCTTTACACACAGCGATGTGTGCTGCCGCAGGAACGAGGAACAACATCATACCTGTCGCGGCACCGGCATTATGGAAATGTTGGTGAATGCAACGATGATACAATAACTACGTTTTTGCGCTCGTTAATCGTATCATCTAGCATTTACAGAGTACGATGTCGAAAGTGACGCCGGATGTGCGTCACTTTCGATTTGACCCCACCGACATCGCACGTGCGATGTCGCTACGTGCAAAGCCGCCCTATGTGGAAGGAGGCCCGAACTACCCAACTAGTGACTTCCACTGGCGTTCCAGTCAAGTCCAAGCCCCAAACCAAACTTCACCTAAAGTCCGGCATAACCCGGTAAACGCAAACTTCCACAAGTCCGCTCATCTCTAATCAATCATAAGAGGTACAGATGTAGCTTTGGTGCCTTTGAGCTTCTTCCACATAAATATTGAATATGGCACATGTTACAGACTTTAGATTTAGGTATTGGACCATTACACCCCAGGTTGAGGATCCTCCAGTTGACCGGCACTCTATCACAAAGATAGACCCTAATAGTCAAGTAGAAAAAAAAACCCTTTTGGAGGTGACTTGAAGCTAATTACTTGACACTAGAGCCTATTTTGAATGAGATGAGATGCCAGGAGATGTGTCCCCTCTAGAGCACGGATCTTTCAAAATTTGTTTTACAGAGATTTCCTGAAATATGCACATAAAGACAATTATTATGTTTTAGAGTCTCTCCAGACTGTAAAACATAAAACCCCCCAGAAATCTATGAAGAGGTTAAAAAACAATAGAAGACTTTTTTTTGCTACGTTTAGCCCTAACCTCTTCTCCCTCCCATCACAATTCCCATGCCTGATCCTCCGCTCACATTGCACTAGTCTTTTACATGGTCTTTGAGATCATCTATGGTCTGGATCCTTCAACAGATAGTGACTAATTTATGTGATCCGGTGGGGAGCAATACGTGTCTTAGGCCGCTTTCACATTGCGTTCTGATCTCCATTCAGTGTCCCGTTGGGGCTTCTGTCCAAACCTTCTGCAAAACGGGTTTCGGATGTATGCGCCATCGGGGTCACTGACTGTAATGCTGTAGATGGAGTTACCGTGTGTTCTATCGTGCACCATTTTTGGGAGTGTATGCTTTCTAGAGAAGGAATCCCAGATGCAGTATACTACATCCGGGTGTCCACCTCCAGAAAGTGTACACTCCCGAAAATGATGCACAACAAAGCACATGGTGACTCCATCTGCACCATTATAGTCAATGGCCCCGTCGGCGCATACGTCCAAAACTCGTTTTGCGGGGGGATTCAGACAGAAGCACCAACGGGACACTGAACAGAGATCACAACGCAGCGCGAAAGCAGCATTAGATGTCGATGACGTACAGTATATTGCACATCAAAGTGTGGAAACTGATCCCTCCAAATTGTGGGAAAATTCAAAACTCATCTCACTGATCACAAATTGATTTGCTCATCTTTATTTCACTCTGAAAACAAATTTGGTTGGGTGCTTTGTTTTCTCAAAAATGAATGCATTCATGTTATAGACACAAAAGGCTGTGATTATTTGAATTTTTTTCCCAAGAAATATGGAAGTCGCAATATTGAAAAGTAAAATACAATTTTCACAACTTTCAGTTGTCGCCACAATGTTGTGACTTATGACTTTTTTTCTTATGGTGCTTTGACGAAGATGTGTGTGCAAATGTTACTTTTGAACACCCATCATAGTCTCCTTTAAAAAAAAGCTTTACATCTTGCAAGACTTATCTCAATATGTTGAACCAACAGCAAAGATAAGGAAGGACACATCTTTATATGCTTTGTGTGTGTCCCATGCACACACCAAACTCTCTCAGCTTGGTCTGTGGCCGTAGGGGCTGCTTTCAGGATTGCTCATTGTGAGCCGTGTTGGTTTTCGTGCCCTTTATTTAGTTCTTTACACTTGAAGTTCTCAGAAAATACAAGAATAACAGTTGTGTCATTCCACGGAGGTTTTTTAGGTCACTTAGCAGCAGAACTGGGTCACAAGTGCTGTAAAAAGTATTCATTGAGTTTATCAAAAGAAATGCTTCAACTCTCAATGGGATTCTTCTATTTCGCCATGATATTGCCCACACTTCTGAAATAGATTGGCTATGGCATGGAGCAACATCACTGACCTGTCTACAGATGAAATATCAGGATTTATTATCCAATCACTAGGAAATAAGGAGCTTTTTTCCTACTAAATAAATTTATCACTAACCTATACCATGGGTAATAAATATAAGATTGCTGGGGGTCTAACCATTGAGATCTTCACCGACCCTAAAGGGGGCTTTACATGCGTGAAAGCACCCGCCCCCATCGGTGGTGCGTCACGGGCAAATCGCTGCCCGTGGCGCACAACATCGCTAGGACCCGTCCTTTCTAAGGGGGGCGGTTTGTGCGGCGTAACAGCGACATACCACAGCAGGCGGCCAACAGAAGCGGAGGAGCGGAGAGCAGCCGCATCTCCGTCACTCCCATCTCGTTGCCGGAGGACGCAGGTAAGCTGTATTTCGTCGTTCCCGGGGTGTCACACATAGCGATGTGTGCTGCCTTGGGAACGACAAACAACCTGCGTCCTCAACAATCAACGATTTTTTGAAAAGGAACGACGTGTCAATGATGGACGATTTGGTGAGTATTTTCCAACGTTAACGGCCGCTCGTTGGTGTCACACGCAACGACGTCGCTAACGATGCCGGATGTGCGTCACGGAATCCGTGACACCGGTGATATATCGTTAGATACGTCGTTGCATGTAACGGGGCCTTAAAAATGGTGGTTCCTTGATGTCATGGTTGTTTTTATCTATAAGTATTTAGTGTCAGTTTTTTGGGGTCTGAGTCTCACTTTCCCCTGTGAGACTCTGCTATTTAAATGGGTTTTAGTTTCCTTTGACAGTTGTAGGGTTAATGGCAGTATTCCTTGCCAGCAAGCAGGCCTAGTTACAACTCAGGTGTTTTCAGTCTGGACCAGACCCGGTCCCTTTATATACCCTATGCTACCAGCAGAGGGTGCTGGTTATTCTTGATTGTCCTTTTATAGAACCTCTGCTACCAGCATAGAGTGCCTGTTATTCTTGTTTTTCCCTTTATATACCCTCTGCTACCAGCAGATGGTGCTGGTTATTCTTGATTCATTTAGATGCTGGTCTTAGGCGGGCTTTGCACACTACAACATCGCAGATGCGATATCGGTGGGGTCAAATCGAAAGTGACACACATCCGGCGTCGCAGTCGATATCGTAGTGTGAAAATCCTTTTTGATACTATTAACGAGCGCAAAAGCGTTGTTATCGTATCCTCAGTGTAGGGTCCGGCATTTCCATTATTTGGCAGCAGCGACAGGTATGATGTTGTTCCTCGTTCCTGCGGCAGTACACATCGCTGTGTGAGAAGCCGCAGGAGCGAGGAACATCTCCTACCTGCGTCGCCGCGTCTCACGCCGGCTCTGCAGAAGGAAGGACAGAGGTGGGCGGGATGTTTACATCCTGCTAATCTCTGCCCCTCCGCTTCTGTTGGCCGCCTGCCGTGTGACGTCGCTATGATGCCGCAAGACTCAACCACTTAATAAGGAGGCGGGTCGCCAGCCAGAGCGACGTCGCAGGGCAGGTGAGTGCATGTGAAGCTGACGTAGCGATAATGTTCGCTACGCCAGCTATCACCATGATATCGCAGCTGCGACGGGGGCGGGGACTATCACGCACGGCATTGCAGCATCGGCTTGCAATGTCGTAGTGTGCAAAGGGCCCCTTAGAGCTGTCAGGAGCTGCTGAAACCCATGGCAGAGTTGATGGGGTGGTTGCAGTCCTGTTGCGGACTGCAGCAATAGTTTGTGTTGTTTTCCCCCTGTCTTCCTTTCCTGGTGTGTTGTTTCAGTGCAGCGGCTAGCATCCTTTACCTGCTCACTCCTTAGCCAGGACTATTGTAGGGTCATCTCATGGCTTCAGGTTTCTGCTTGGTGACAAGTAAGGAACCTGTGTAGGAACTGGCTAGGAGTGCAGGGTACAGTGGCAGGTAAGTGTGCAGGTGTCCATCTTCCCTATCACTAGGGGTAGGGCCCACTTTTGTTAAAGTGTTCCCAGTGTACCCCTTTGTCTTTTGTGGCGTTACCCCTTTCTTAGTTACATAGTTACTAAGGTTGAAAAAAGACCTAGGTCCATCTAGTTCAACCTTCCTCCACCAGTTCTACACCTGGTCACTAAGTCATTTATAACCAACAATGTTGTGTACTGTGGAAATCATCCAGCTCTTTTTTGAAAGCTGTTATAGTGTCTGCCATTACTACCTCTTGTGGTAGGGCATTCCACAGTCTGACCGCTCTAACTGTAAAGAACCCTTTCCTATTTAGGTGTCGGAATCACTTTTCTTCCACTCGCAGTGAGTGCCCCCTGGTCCTTAGTATTGTTTTCGGAAGAAATAAGTCATGTGCCAGTCCTTTATATTGACCACACATGTATTTATACATATAAATGAGATCTCCTCTGAGACGTCTTTTTTCTAAGCTAAACATATCTAACTTTTTCAGCCTGTCATCATACGGGCGGCCTTCCATTCCTTGTAGTAGTCTAGTTGCCGCCTTTGAACTGACTCTAACTTCTGAATGTCCTTTTTAAAATGTGGAGCCCAAAACTGGATCCCATATTCCAGATGTGGCCTTACAAGTGATTTATAGAGGGGTAACAATACGTTGGGATCCCGGGATCTAATCTCTCTTTTTATACACCCTAGAATCTTGTTTGCTTTTGCAGCTGCTGCCTGACATTGAGTGCTGCTGCTCAGCTTATTTGTAATGAGAATACACAAGTCCTTCTCCTGTTCTGTAGTCCCGAGTTTTCTTCCATTTAATGTATACGCAGCTATAGGATTACTCCGTCCTAGGTGCATTACTTTACATTTATCAACATTAAATCTCATTTGCCAAGTATCTGCCCATTCTGACATCTTATCCAGATAATTTTGTAATATTGTAATATCAAGGTCAGTTTTTAATATCCTACATAGTTTGGTGTCATCAGCAAAGACTGACACTTTACTAGTTGTGCTTTTGGCCTCACGCTGGATCTCCCCTAGTCTGAGAGTGACACTTGAGTTCCATGTGTTACAGAATTAGCACCACTCATGGACAATTCTTTATTCACTTCTGTCGGATTGATTAAGATCATAGATGTGTCAGTCTTACAGAAATGTACGGAGCAGGACCTTATCCTTTTGAAAGGTGATACATGTATTTATTGCAAGACATATAGGTATAATATATATAAAGATACCAATTAGTTTTTTGAAAAATAATATATTTCCAATTTACTAAAATGCAATTTTTAATAGATATGCAATAATAGCCAGCTTGCAAAACAATGCTACAAGCAATTAACTTCTGTCTATTGAAATGAAGGGGAATGGGATAAATGTATTTAAGAAAATCCCTTTCAAGGTGTTCTCTCAATTTCTTGAGTTGTTAAAATTGTGAAGTGCTTGCAAAAGCAAACAACTTTCCAATTTACCTAATTAAAAATCCTCTCTATCAGGAACTGATTATAATCTGGGCAATTTGGGCTACAACTTGGGGACAGTGGCAAATAACCGAATTATTTTTTATTAGTGCAATGCCATGCAGAGAACCAAAAATGCCGTCCCCCAGATCCACTGCCTGCAGGTGAGACTGGTAGTGGAGCTACATGAAGCCGACCCTGGCTTATTGCCCTGTGCTTTCTCTACAATGCAAGCAGCACAATGATATCATCACTCCACCTGCGTCTATCGGCAGGATGCTGGCAGAGAAGATGTCAGAGGTGATCAGGGGATAAGTGATGGGCAAAATAGTTAAAAAGTGAATATTTTTCAACTTTTTTACATTTTTAGAGGGGCAGAACATAATGGGGGAAAACAAAGAAGGGCAGAACATAATTGGGGAAAGAACAAAGAGGGGCCAAACACAAAGGGGAATGCACAAACACAATGGGAGAAAGCATAAAGAGGGGCAGATCACAATGGGAAAAAGAACAAAGAGGGGTGGAGCACAATGGGGGAAATATAAACTGGGGCAGAACACAATTTGAGAAAGCATAAAGAGGCATAGCAGAATTGGGAGTGCACAAAAAGAGGCAAAGCACAATGGGGAAAAGAGCAAAGAGGGGAAGAGGACAAAGGGGGAAAGCACAATGCAGAATGCATAAAGAACAGATCACAATGGGGAGAGCACAAAGAGGGGAAGAACAAAATGGGGGAAAGCACAACAAGGGGCAGGACACAATGGGGGAATACATAAAGAGGGGCAGGGCACAATGGTGGAATACATAAAGAGGGGCAGGGCACAACCGGGAAAACTACACAGAACAGAATAGGGAAAAGCACAAAGAGTGGCAGAGTACAATGGAGCAGAGTGCAAAGAGGAGCAGAACAAATTGGGGAAAAGCACAAAGAGGGGCAGAGCATAATGGAGAATAGCACTTCGTGGGGAAAGCACAAAGAGGGGCACAGAACAATGGTGACAAGAACGCATGAAGAGGCAGAACACAAAGGGGGAAAGCACAAAGAGGGGCAGAGAACACATAAAGAGGAAGAACACAATGATGGAAAGTACAAAAAAAGAGGCTAAGTACAATGGAAGAAAGCACAAGAGGGTCAAAACACAATGGAGAAAAGTATAAAGAGAAGCAGTGTTCAACACAATGGGGAAAAGAACAAAGCGGGGTAGAATACAATGGGAGAAAGCACAAAGAGAGGCAGAAAACAATGGGGAAAAATGCAAAGAGGGGAATAGCATAATGAAGGGAAGAACACAAAGTGGCACAGCACCATCGGGAACAGTAAAATCGAGCGAGAGCACAATGAGGGGATTAAAAAAAGGAGGAGCTCACAATGGCGGTGAGAACACATTTTGCGCCATAAGCACAGTGGATCAGAGCACAGTTGAAGGGAAAACACAATGGGGGGAGAGAAACATATAGGACAGGGATTAGTAAAAAAGGGAATCTGTCACCAGGTTTTTGGTCCCCCATCTGAGAGCAGCATAATGTAGAGACAGAGACCCTGATTCCAGTGGTGTGACACTTTGATAAAATCAATGTTTTCTCTGCTGTACATTTAGCAGTTATACAGAGCTTATGAATATGCTGGACTACCTGCAGCACGCCAAGTATTCTTGTAATGATAATCTACTGCTGATTAATCAGTGATTTTATCAAAACTACAGTAAGCAGCTCAGTAAGTGACACATCTCTTGAATCAGGATCTCTGTCCCTACATTATGCTTGAAATTTTGTGAACTTTTCTGAATTTGTTTGTATTTCTGCATACATTTCAGCTAAAACTACATCAGATTTTTATACATGTTCTAAAATTAGGTAAAAAGAAACATCCAAAAACTGAGTCAAACATCTTAGATTTTGTGATTTTGTTTCCGGCTGATTGTTACTTCATGGGGAATGGTAGTGTTAGACATTTTAGGAGAGGCGACAGATCCTCCTGCAGGGAGGCAACCACTTAATGGACTCTCAGTATGTCCAGATGCAGCAGAGCTGAATTTATCAACTTGGCTACAACTTACAATAAGGCAATGTTTTATTCATATTTTTTCATAGGACTCCAAGTTATCATAAAGCACATAGAGACATTTCTAAAAATTAGCATTGTAAAGTCAATATAGTTGGATATATCAAAAATAGCAGTAATGAGTCTGTGATCAGCACAACTCACCATGAAATAGAAGCGCAGGCTCAACAAACAGTAGGATTGCATGGGATATAATGTAAAGTAACAGCACCGGTCACTAATATATGTCATTTTTTTTATCTGGTGTAAATTCCCATTCTACTGAATCTGGCAGGTTTTTTTTTTAATTCCTGTGACTCTCTGTTCCTGAGATATGGCCCCTCCTTCCTGTTCTTAAATTTAGACTTTTTTTCCAAGTGGGTGTGGCTTTAAACTCTTCCCTATGGGAGTCTCCTTGAGGACCACATCCAGTTTAACAGAAAACAGATAGCAATCTGTTCAATGGGCTCTGTCTGGCATTCAAACCGATGACCCCTTGCAACTCAAGCGAGTAGCCTAACCACTAGACCAACAAGGGCAAGTACTTGCCCTAACCACTAGACCAACAAGGGCAAGTACTTGCCCTAACCACTAGACCAACAAGGGCAAGTACTTGCCCTAACCACTAGACTAACAAGGGCAAGTACTTGCCCTAACCACTAGACCAACAAGGGCAAGTACTTGCCCTAACCACTAGACCAACAAGGGCAAGTACTTGCCCTAACCACTAGACTAACAAGGGCAAGTACTTGCCCTAACCACTAGACCAACAAGGGCAAGTACTTGCCTTAACCACTAAATCAACAAGGGCAAGTACTTGCCCTAACCACTAGACCAACAAGGGCAAGTACTTGCCCTAACCACTAAATCAACAAGGGCAAGTACTTGCCCTAACCACTAGACCAACAAGGGCAAGTACTTGCCCTAACCACTAAACCAACAAGGGCAAGTACTTGCCCTAACCACTAGACCAACAAGGGCAAGTACTTGCCCTAACCACTGGACCAACAAATACTTGCCCTAACCACTAGACCAACAAGGCAAGTACTTGCCCTAACCACTAGACCAACAAGGGCAAGTACTTTCCTTTGTTGGTCTATAGGGTGCTTTACATGCTGCAACATCGACTTAGTTAGTGACGCACATCCGGTGCCATTAGCGACATCGCAGCATGTGACACCAAGGAGCGACGATCAATGATCGCAAAAACGGCAAAAATCGTTGATTGTTGACACATCGCTCCTTTTCGTTATATCGGTGATTGTGCATGCCGCAGGTTGTTCGTCGTTCTTGCGGCAGCACACATCGCTTTGTGTGACACCGCAGGAACGACAAACATCTCCTTACCTGAGTCCACCGGCAATGCGGAAGGAAGGAGGTGGGCGGCATGTTCCGGCCGCTCATCTCCGCCCCTCCTCTGCTATTGGGCGGCCGCTTAGAGACGTCGCTGTGACGCCGAACGCACCTCTGTTCGACAGCAACAGCGACGTCGCTGCACAGGTATGTGCGTGTGACGTTGCCGTAGCGCTAATGTTCGCTACGGCAGCGATCACCACATGTTGCACGAACGACAGGGGCGGGTGCTATTGATCGCGACATCGCTAGCAATCGCTAGCGATGTCGCAGTGTGTAAAGTGGCCTTATCAGTTAATAGAAAGACTAGTTTTACTTACAGGGAGGAGGGGTCATATCTTAAGAATTTTATATAAAACAAAGTGTCACCACTCCATATATATCCCATAATATGAGTTGTGGAGCATATGTTTGGAGTTTTCTATATTGCTTTATTCCTCTTTTATTCCTCGTAGAAATGTGTGAATAAATTGAAAGCTGGGTGTTATCATTTTTAGGGAAGCCCCTGCCCCTGACATCATTCCATTAGCGCTGTCTGCAGAAGAACACATTTGTTCTACAAGGGGAAAGGTATCACCAAGTTGTCAATTTGTCTTTCCAGAGAGAATAATAGAAGGAAAGCGCAATATTAAAGTTTAAATGGAATGTGTCAACAAGAGTTATAGAATTTGTCCCATGAACAAAGAACATTTTAATCAATAGCTCTTAGAATAATAAGTTCCAGAATTGGATGTGTAAAAAAAATTGTTGCTGTGCTGAGATAATCTTATATATGTGTCCCTACTGTGTACTGTGTACTGTGTAATGGCCGTGTCTGACCGTACAGGGACATGGTCTGATCATACCAGATCTACTGGGCAGGGGAGGAAGTAAATGAGTATAAAGACATTACAGCACAAGATCACAGCTGATTATGTGAGGTAAAACATTTCCTTGCCTGTTTATAAATGTTTTACCTCACAGAAAGAATCATCTGTCTTCCCATGCTATAAATTAATCTTTAGCAGTCTCCCCTGCACAGGAGATGTGGTATGATCAGACCATGTCCCTGTACGGTCACACACAGCCATTACACAGTACACAGCAGGGACACATATATAAGGTTATCTCAGCATAGGAACATTTTTTTTTAACAGATCCAAGAAGGAACTTCTTATTAGTTCAAGATCTTTTGTTTAGCTGTACTTTGTTGATGGGAAAACCCCTTTAATCTTTTATTTAAATAAGGCATTTTTGTGTTAAAGTGTAACCGGCATTTTAATTTTTATTTCATAAAGAATAGTACAAATGAAGATAAGCAACATTGTCATATTTCTTATCAGACAAATTTGCTTCTTTCTCTGCCAGAACTGATCAGTCATTATCCAAATTCTCCATTCTGAGGTAAAATCTGTTTTCAGTGAAGACTTTCCCATTACTGAGATAATAGATGGCAGTTGGTGCTGATGAGATTCTATGTAGAAAGAAGATAAGGGAGGGGGCGGAGCTCTGCATCTAGCTCCTCCCTCTGCATCTAGCTCCTCCCTCCTCCGGTCATCATGGAATCTCATCAGCAACAGCTGCCATCTCCTATCTCATTAATGGTAAAGTCTTCACTGAATACAGACTTTGTGCCAAAATTGAGATTTTTGACTGATCAATTCTGGTAGAGAAAAAAGGAAATTTGTCTAATAAGATATATTACAAAGTTAAGGCCCTGTCACACACAGAGATAGATCTGTGGTAGATCTGTGGCAGATCTGTGGCAGATCTGTGGCAGATCTGTGGCAGATCTGTGGCAGATCTGTGGCAGATCTGTGGCAGATCTGTGGTTGCAGTGAAATTGTGGACAATCAGTGCCAGGTTTGTGGCTGTGTACAAATGGAACAATATGTCCATGATTTCACTGCAACCACAGATCTGCCAAAGATTTATCTCTGTGTGTGACAGGGCCTTTACTTATTTTCATATGTACTACTGATTTAGAAAATAAAACTTAAAATGATGGTTATGCTTGAAAAAAATAATTAAAAAAAACATATTAGGCATGTTCTTTTTCTCTATATCACAATCTTTATTAAAAATATAAAATATTAGTTTTGAAATTCTCATACTGGCCACTAGGGCATTTTTTTTTAACCTGTAGCTTCTGGTGGTTCCAGGAAATGCACATATACATTAGCTGCACTGAGCAGACTCCACCCCTGTCATTTGTAATGAAGCATCTAATGAATATGTGCAAAGTCCATTGAGAAAGGAGTGGGCAGAGTCAGCTGTGATACCACCTAGTGTGATTGGTGGATCCTGTGTTATCAGCGATGATATAGAGGTTTTATTGTAAACCTGTCTCTTATGATAATAAGTCAGCTGAAAACTCTTCCTAAAAGGACAAAAAAATTGAGTATGAAAAAGTCGGAGTGGCCAATGTGAAAATTGCAAGAGTAGTGAATTTGTTTTTTTAATGACTATGAAATAAAAAAGAAAAACTGCTAACATTTTTTCAAAAACAAATTAAACATAAAAAAATAATTTAAATATTATATTACAATATTAAGACAAGATACCCTAGGTTTTTTTTGTTTAATTGGAAATGCAAATATGAACTAAAAAAAGAGAACCTCTCACATCTCAGGTCACTTCTAAAGTGGCCTTTACACGCTGCGACATCGCTACCGATATATCGTCGGGGTCACGTCGTTCATGACGCACATCCGGCGCCGGTAGAGACATCGCAGTGTGTGACACCAAGGAGCGACGATCAACTATTGCAAAAACGACCAAAATCGGTGATTGTTGACACGTCGCTCCTTTCCTTAATATCGTTGCTGCTGGAGGTACGATGTTGTTCGTCGTTCCTGCAACACCACACATCGCTATGTGTGACACCGCAGGAACGACGAACATCTCCTTACCTGCGTCCACCGGCAATGCGGAAGGAAGGAGGTGGGTGGGATGTTACGTCCCGCTCATCTCCGCCCCTTCACTTTTATTGGACGGCAGCCGTGTGATGTCGCTGTGACACCGCACGAACCGCCAGAGAGACGTCGCAGGGAAGGTAAGTCCGTGTGATGGGTGGAAGTGATGTTGTGCGGCACGGGCAGCGATTTGCCCGTGTCGCACAACCGACGGTTGCGGGTACACTCGCTAACGATCTCTAGCAAGATCGCAGCGTGTAAAGTACCCTTAAGTCAGTTCACAAGACCAGCAAACTCAGCTCTGCTACATCTATGTATAAGGGTACAGTACCACTTGCGTATAGCTTCTTATGCGGGATAATCGGAAGCAATATGCTAATGATCTTCTGCTGTGAGTGCCAGCCGAGGGTCATGCGAGTGTGATGCGATCTTGTGATGGTATCACAGCTGTGGAGAAGAGGGAGGGAGCAGTTTCTCCCCATCTCCTCCCCGGCCTGTCTTTGCTTATATTGCATTGCACTCGGATTACATGTGAGTACAGTGCGATGTTTCGCACGCTCCCATAGACTTGTATGGGGGCATGTGAGCTAAGACTCGCTGCTAAACTCAGCATGCTGCGATTCATTCCGCATGCCTTTATGGCATGAGAAATCAGTCGCAGATGGACACTGACGTATAGTTTTGCACTAAAGTGAGAGCGATCTGATGTTTATTGGATTGCACTCGTCCTTGCAAAATGCAAGTGGAACCGAGGCCTAAAATGGAGACTAATGTGAGTAAATTGTTTATTGTTATATTCTATATAACAATGAAATTGAGAAGAAAAAATGACAGCGTCGCTCTTATCAGTGTAATAAAGCTGCTCCATTGTTCAGCTCTTTCTGTGATACTTTTACACCCAGATTAAGACTTCGGCCACTGATGCAGAAAATGTGCTTCTGGGGTCCAATAAAGTGCCGGGAATCAACAATATATAGGATTATCCACCAAGATCAGAGTAATAAAATAATGTGAAGATCTATCTGAGATATAATCCTGGGATAAATAGAGAAAAAATGGAAAATAGTCATTCATCCTTGTAGCAAATGGAAAGAAAATTATGGCTTGGGCTTAAAGGAACACTCCAGAGGAATCAAATGCATTATGTTATGCTGGGTACAGGATCTGAGAAGAGGAGCATGATTCAGGACCAAGAAAGAATCCCTGTGTCATGCCCCGCCCCTTCAGGTCCTGCACTGGAGAAATAGCCGAAATGCATATCGAGGGCTATCATAAGAAAAACTGTTCTCCTCAGTTTTTATTGGCGCTTGTCAATAGCTAGGCCATTAAACAAGCATCAAGCAACTTGTGTATAGTTGTTTTGCTCTCCTTGTGAGATCCGATGTATAGTTTCTGACATATAGGCAAGTAAAGTTTGTGAAATGCACAATTATTTGATTGATAGGTGCAACGGAATATCTAATAGGTGGGTCCGGTATTGCTAGTTATTCCCGCCCCTGTCTGCTGCCTGTCCTTCCTCACCTGTAATAACAGAGACTGGATGAATAAATCTCCTGAAATTTCTTTGACTAGCAGACTGGATTCCTTCTAAATAGATTTGGTTCCAATGAAAGTGCCCCATAAAGACATTTATTATGCTTTGAGGTCTCTAGAGACCCTAATGCATGAAAAATAGGGATTAGGTAAAGGGGCTAACTAACAAATAATAAAATATTATACTCACTCATCCTTGTTCCACCTCTTACTTGTTCTAACTACCCAATCATCCGCTCTCTACCTCCAGTCTACGCATCATTCAGCACTAACTGGGTTTAACATGGCCACATCATATTCCGCATGACCACATCCATATCATGTAACTGGATAGTAAATGGAACTGGAGCTTCTAGATTGGCCCTAAGTCTGGGGACCCTGTGCTGTCCCTTATCCTGATGGGACACTTCAAGGTAGTCAGGATCAAGCCTCCAGCGTAACCCTGTCTCCTTTCCAGGCCCTAACAACTAAGTCCCCACCACCCAAGGGATTGACCCGAATGGAGTCCAACAATCCACCAACACAGAAACAGACGGCGGGTAAACAAAAACCTATACACACCAGTAAACTGCGCCAGGAGATGACCAAGGAGTAAGAGTAAGGGGCACAATGAAAAAAAGA